>NC_079446.1:30962812-31045312 GCF_903798145.1 Danio aesculapii | reverse complement strand
GAAAATAGTGAAATCGGTAATTATAAGGTGAAATCACATCCACCAATAACGTCTGGAATGATGCCCTTGAATGAAGCAGTAATATGCGAGACTGTGGTAAGACTGTCTGCACTGGATTGGCTGAAACGTAGGCTGTAAACACTGAGCACAAATGACTCCACTGATGTGAGATGAAAAGGAGGAGCCATGCTGAACGATATGGTCTATTTTGGACATCTTGGCACAAATGAAAGCTGTTTGAAAAGCCAACATTTCAAGGGTATAATTAGAAAGCTGATCCGGCACGTTGGAATGGCTGAATGACTTAACCTGGAGAGTTTGATGTGTCCAACTGAAGATGAGTGGCTCTGCGTGAAACGAATAATTGCAGGGTTTTTTTTTTGCTTTGAGATTATGCTTTTTGGCACAGGGTGGTGCTGCACATAAAAGAACGTGTCATTATTGAACACACTTCTGGACCACTGAATGGTTTTAAGTCTCTTAACACAAGGAGAGAGCTGTAAATAACAATGAGAACCAGTTCAACTTTTAAAGTAATGTCTTTACATAATGATGATTGATTAGGGGTTTTGCATTTAGATGCTACAATATTAGCAGCCATTTGCACAGCACTGAATGTTTTAGTTGTACAACAGCTTATCACTGGGGTAGCTCTATCAACCCCTAAAAGAAATATTTTCAGAGCTCTGTAATGTAACCATTTCAGTCGCATTTACACAATCAGTGCTCACGAATATATAAAAATTTATGTATTTAATCTAATAAGAGAATTAAAGTGCCCAATGCTCCTACATTTACTGTGCTTCAATATAGGTAATGTTTTGTGGCTCTTCTTTCCAGTGAACTGAAAAGCAACAAAAAATATGATTTTTTGGGCTTGTGTTTTTAGAGATTCATCAAATTTTATAACTTTATAAAGGTAAATTTAGCTTTGCTGGACATTTGTCTGTGCTTCTTTAGGGATCATCTGCCAGTTATATGCACTTTGAAAAAGAACATGAAAAATTTTATTTTAATTTTTTTTTTGAAGGTTGTGGTAAATGCAGAGTTTGTGTTGTAACTAAATTTTGGTTGAACCTTTTTTTTGAGAGTGGAATAATGCAGGATTGTGCAATGAAACGTATGTGGAGTACAGAATTATAAAAAAAATGTCTTAAAGTTTTGACTATTTTTGACAAAAAAAATGTACCAATCTTTTTTTTCTACAATTGCTACTTCTTCAATTTGGAGCACAAGTGCTAATTACAGGAATAGTTCACCCAAAAATGAAATTACCTCCTAATTTACTCTAGATCAGTGATGCCCAAACTTTTTTTGTATGAAGGGCCAAAAACCAAATATCATTGAGAGCCGGGGCGAAGATAAATTATATTAAAGTTACCATGGCTAATTTCCTAATTTATTTCATAAAATTAAAAATAAATAGAAACATCTCTTGAATCTTATTACAGGGTATATGCAGGAATTCCAAAGGTAATTTCAATACCTTTTAAAGACTTTTAAAGACCTTCTCAGAATATTTTAAGACCTCATCGCCACTTCAAGTTCTAATCAGTATCAAAGCTTTACCTTAATAAACAGTTGTTAATAAACAGTTGTAGTTAAATAAATCAATGGAGCACTTTCATGCAACAGAATTCAGATAAGCTCAGAAGAAACAAAGCTGGAAAGAATAAATAACGCAGTTGTTTTCAGCGACAGGCTTTAACCACTGTTTTAAACTTGTCTTTCTAAGTATGCAAACTTACATTTTCCCATTTTTCCGTCTGTTTCACTATATGGTTTCACTACATGTGGAGAGCGTCACATCACCTTCAGGAGCTTGGCCGGATGCGCCCTGGCCTGAACCAATCGCATGGATCGAGTACGCTGTTAATATTAGGAGGAAAGTAATGCTTTTTTTGGATTCAAACACTTTGGACAACGCTTGAACAAAATATAAGACCTCGTAAAAACGTGATTAAGACTTTTTTAATACCTTTAAGGGCTTTAATTTTCGACATAATTAATTGATCAACTTTTAATACTTTTTGAGCCCCCGTGGACACCCTGTATTAACTAATGCAGTATAACTTTTTAATTATAACTTACTGCAATAAAACAAACAATCACAATTGTAACACAGTGGACTTTAATCCTGAATACACTGGTCAAGCAGAATCTGCCTTTGCCTTGATTTGCTCACCAAAGTCTCTGCAGTGTCCTCTATCCATCGGGTGACAGTATGCACATTTTAAACTAAAATACACCATTTTAGTTAAAACATTTAATTTTAGTTAGCTATTTTTGTAGCCCAAAAATTAAAAAATTAAAAGAATTACCAAAAAAAATGGTTACATTAAATTTGAAAATGAAAATCTCGAATCCATCCCCATCATTCTTCCTCTCGGTCTCAGATGGGATGGCGGGCCAAATCAAAGATTACCATGGGCACTGCTCTAGATGGTTTCCAACAACTAGCTTTTTTATATATATATATATATATATATATATATATATATATATATATATATATATATATAGTATATATATAATATATATATATATATATACTAATGTGCTTAACAGGGGAAAGAAACTGAAATTAGGTTTTTGAACAAGTGAATGGGTTAGTAAACGATGACAAAATTGCAATATTGTGTGAACTATCCCTTTAAAATAAAATAAATAGCATAGAGCCCTTATTTTAGTACCTCACAGCAGTAACATACTAACAAGTTGCTACTATAAATCTATTGGAAGAAAAAAACAATGTGAGTGCTCCAGTGACAAGCTGTTTTACCCCTAAAGTTATAATTTTGCACATTTTCTTCTGACTGTGAAGAATGCAGGGTGTTGCGAGTAATTAAACCTAATATCTAGACATGCATTCTTAAAAAGTCAAACCTCTTGAGTCACTTTTTTTTTGCACACTTGCAGTGGTCAGACTTGGACGAGTGTAATGCACAATTGCGGTGAGTGTGAACAGCCTCTAAAGGCCATGACACATCAAGCATAAACATAAAATAACATTGACAAAAGCTGCTCCGTCAAAAATGCTGCTCTTAAACACAACAAAAGGACTGCAGGGTGCAAACTAGCACGTGCCTTCTGTGCCAGCATGTCAAAAAATGGTTGATGTAAAAAAAGTCAAGTAAATATATATTTTCTTAGAAGGTTGTGGTAAATACCTAGTGATCACATGTATCTGAATGGTATCCTTTTTTGAGATGAAGTATGCAGGATTGTGTGAGAAAATAGTATACAGAAGTATATAGAGTACAGAATCATCTTATAGAGAAAAAAGTCAAAAATGTTGACTATGCTAAGTTTTTCTTCTTTAATTTGGACCACAAGGCTACTTAAAGGAATAGTGCACCCCAAAATAAAATATTGCCTCATCATTTACGCTCCCTTTTTTCCTACTATTGATGTTGGTGGGTCCTAGCAACCAGCAAAAATATATTATTTAGTGTTTAACAGAAGAATGAAACTGAAATAGGTTTTGAACAAGGGAATGGGTGAGTAAATGATGACAAAATTGCAATATTTGTGTGAACTATCCCTTTAAAATAAAATAAAATAGCATAGAGCCCTTATTTTAGTACCTCACAGTAGTAGCATACTAACAAGTTGCTACTATAAATCTATGTGAAGAAAAAAAACAATGTGAGTGCTTCCAGTGACAAGCTGTTTTACCCCTAAAGTTATAATTTTGCACATTTTTCTTCTGACTGTGAAGAATGCAGGGTGTTGCGAGTAATTAAACCTTATATCTAGACATGCATTCTTAAAAAGTCAAACCTCTTAAGTCACTTTTTTTGCACACTTGCAGTGGTTAGACTTGGACGAGTGTAATGCACAATTGCGGTGAGTGTGAACAGCCTCTAAAGGCCATGACACATCAAGCATAAACATAAAATAACATTGACAAAAGCTGCTCCGTCAAAAATGCTGCTCTTAAACACAACAAAAGGGCTGCAGGGTGCAAACTAGCTGCAAACAAGCGTGTGCATTCTGAGCCAGCAGGGTAAATTATTAACTGTCTATATCAGCAGGTATCAATTGTCTTCTTTAATCACAATGGGAAATTGAAACGAGGACTGCAAATATACAAAGTGTACACAAAGAAGCACTCGCATACCATTTCACGCCTTATTTATGTTGATCACGTTCTTCATTCCAAGTGGCTTATGTCATTATGAATATACTGAAATGGCCAGGTGAGATGACATAACATTGGTGCAGCCTTCTGTTTCTGTCATCTTAAATTCTTTGCTCACTTTTATCAAGTATACTTTTATTCTTGTGCGCTGACTTGCTCACTTAACTGAACATTCAATCTTGGAGATTTCTCTCACCAACTGTAGTGATACCAATTTAACATCCCAAATAAGGTGAACTGCCACCGATGTGAGCCTGACAAGAGATGACAAAAACTAGCCCGACAGACACTCATTTATGCTGACTTGGTTTGTTACAGTCCGTAAGTGTATTCCTGAAAAACTGTACTTACACAATCTACATTGCAATCATTTGCGGGAAACATCTCTAAGAAATCACTTAAAAAACAAACAAACATAGAGCTCAGACAGCGTACAAACTACTCTGAAATGGCCCCTTTTTTAGTTATTCTAAGTTATTTAGATGCCAACCATTCAAGAACTTTGAGGACAACAAACACTTAATACACATCATTGAACAGGTATTATTATTTCATGTAAATGTTATTTCTTTTGGAGGGACACTAATATAGAACTGTAATGTGATGATGTGCAAGTTTTGCCAAGGTGCTTTGGAAAGATAATTATTGTCAATAGTGCTATTGTCACAATCATCAACGAATATAGCGTTTGCAGATTGCAGGAGAAACTACAAATCTGACCCAAAATGAACTACAAATCCCATCATACCCGTACTCTCACACCTCCTCGGTTCACTTTTGATTGCAAACAGGTGAAGCTGTTCAGAACTAATCAAATGGGATATAAAGACAGCACACACACACACACACACACATTGTCGCTGAGACTTCTTATACTGTTTGTGAACATCATGACGTGGTTTCCTTGCCTTGCCGTGTTAGACCCTTGCCTTGTTTATTTTTTATTCCAGTCTGCTGCCTGCCTACTGATCACTCCCCTGATATTTGACCATGACTCTGGATTCCATGTGTACATCTTTTGCCCCCGAGTTGATTGTTTGCTGTTTGAGATAGTATGCAGAGCGGCCTATGAACTCTTAGAGAGTGTTGAAGCTGGCTTCTGCTGATGAAACTGCAAACTATCTTCAGTAAACTTTATTTATTGATTTCTGACTCCAGCACTTTTTAATCTGACAGGCTGGTCATTTTTGGATTAAAGCTGTCAGTTCCCCAACACAACAAACAAAAAAATGAATGAGAAATTGATTGGCTATTCATATGACAATATGCAGCTAATTGCACACTGTTGAATTGTTCAGGAGGCCCTAGTTTTATCAATTTAAGAATGATAGTTATATTGTTTATAAGTGTTATTAAGTGTAATTATATTGTTTGCCCCGTATGGTATAGTATGTTGTTAAGGTCAATTATTGCATTACTCTAATGGTACCTCTGAAAATCACATTAGTGAACAACGTTAATCAGTTATGAAGCAAATTCAATTAAAGCTTTAACACGGCTTCTAGTGCACAGAAGATAAGTGTCATTAATCAGCTCAATTCAGTTCAGTGCAGTTTCAATTCAATCCACTAAGTATACTAGTGTCGCACAGTTCCTCAATTATGAAAGTTAATTTCTGCCCTATAGAAGACAATGGTGTGTGTTCATTATTTAGTTCAAGTCAGTTCAATTTGATTCAATTAATTTCAAGTGTCAATGCTGCAGAGTTAAATGTCATTATAAACTCTGGTTATTAATATAGGAGTATAGGAGCTGAAACCTTAATAAATATTTTTTTTTAAAGGTGTGTTTAATGGGAACACACCACTTTATTTAAAAAGTTTATTTCACAAGTCTCCTAGAGTTAAGCAGGTGAACCATTTTTATCACATTCCGGCACATTCCGGATTAGCTCATAACTGTCAGTTCCATAGCAGTGGACCAATTAGAAGAGCTCGGAGGCGGGGGCAACCATTGCTAGTTTCTGTTTCTCAATGGTCGTGTTCTGATACCCTCAAGCTTTATGCTGTTTTTTTTTTTTTTCAACCTTCCAAACAAGCAAAGATGCGTTCGGTGTAAATGAGCCCATAGTAAAGGAGCAGTGTTCTAGACTATTACACCAGAATGAAAATACTGTTCCAAGCAATATTGGCCTAGAAAAGTCATTTTTAATTTACATATATTTTATTGCACAGTGTAACTACAGAAGACTCAAGCTTTAAATAGGAAAATTATCAAAACTATTTTTTGAAAATTTTGAGCAAAATGCTAATGATCAATTTTGATTACATTCATTATGCTAAGCTAAGGCTAAAAGTGACACGATTCAATCGTATTCAATCCGTATTCAATCATACATTATTTAATCATATTTAAAAACTGTTTAACTCTGTAAATTAGCCTTTTAAAATAAAACCTTTTTAACTTTTACATTTAATTACTTTATTCACTTTTACATTTATAATGTACCTACTAAAAGACATAAAAAATTACTTTTCAAACTGCATTGTACATACATTAGCTAAACATTTGCATATTGTTCATAAATATTACGGATAACGAATATAAAATCTAAATAATATATATTTACACATTAACATGAGAAAATGAATAGACTGAATGACAGTGAGAGAGTGTTATGTGGGCACAGATTCTGTGTGAGCATATGGGTAAGGTTAGGCACAGGTTTTGTGGTAAAGGTAGGTTTAAGGGTGTGTTAAGGATTAAAGGACAGGTCAACAGTGTAATTACAAAAGCAATTACAGAAATAAATTATATGCAGGTATTTTTTAAATATAGGCACAATGTAAAAACAAGAATGTACACAATAATGCATCACCAAATTATTAATTTAAATCCGATTAAATAGAAAAGTGAAACTAATATTTAGTATATATTTACACATACACACACCCACACACACACTAGCGGTCAAAAGTTTGGGGTCAGTAGGATTTTAAATGCTTTGAAATAAGCTTCTCCTGCCTCACCAAAGCTGCATTTATTTAGTCAAAAATACAGTACAAATTGTAAAATTGTGAAATGTTATTGCACTATAAAATAATTGTTCAAAAGTAGTTTATAATTTAATTAATGGTAATTAATTTTAGTGGCTCATTTATGGTAATAGTAATAAAAGCAAAAAAAAATACATTTAATAAATGGCTGCTTTGATGAACCGAATAATTATCTCAAAAAAAACATGACAAAAAACTGACCCCAAACTTTTGACCGCTAGTTTAAATAAAGCTGCATTACACCCATCTTCATCTTTGACCCATATACAAACAAAAAAAAGATACTGTATGTATTTTTTTATCATCTTATTTCTAAATATTTAACATGCTTAAAGAATCATTAATGCAGTCATTAGAGAACTGTAAGCGCTAGAGGAACTAAAGGTAGAAATATAACATTTCCCCATCTCTAGCTGTAATCTTGGATGCTTTGCCAAGAGCCGTGTTGCAGAACTTGCTGATGTTTAGGGATATCTGTTTAGTGTTACACCCCATCAGAGGTTGTGTTTACTGCTCCCTGAGCCCCTTTTTCGGCTGACAGGCCTGCCTGCTTCTCCTCATCACTCAAATGTAATAATGTTTCTTTAAGGTGTTTTTTTTTTTTCAAACATAGCAAACCGTTACCTCAGGCCAAAGGCTTAACAGAAGCTAATGTTCAGTACAACAGCATTCGGTAAAAATAATCAAAGGGTTTTACCCATATTAGTGCAGTAATTACTCTCCTTCTCTTTTTTTTTCCTCCATTTGGTCTTTTATCAATGCCACTAATGGGATTGTTGTTCTCAGTCACTGCCATGGTAACAGATCTTTGGTGTTCATTATACGCACACAGATAATATAGAGCTGTGTCCAAAGTGCTGCAGTAATAAGAACTATTTATAATTTTAATGTTCAGGCACAGAGGGTGCATCCAATATCAGTCGTTTGTGCAATTGGGAATTGTTTTCCATCACCTTTATTGCACTTATAAACTGAGCAGAGGTAATGAGAAAACCTGGTTTCTCATAAATTACCCGCTGACGGTTTTTAACAGGTAAATGTGATATACTGTTGCATCCGTTAATTAAACGTTTCATTTTTATTTTATAAACACTTATTTGCTTATAAATGTCTAGAAAGGAGAGCTAGAGCGGAGAATTGAGGCTGTTAGGATTAATAACAGAAGGTTTCTATTTCACACCGAGGAAAATCTGACAGGAGGATGGATTGTTCTCTGATGGCAAATGATAAAGTTGTAGATGTATTAATGCAGGAGTAGGATCTTGAAAACCCTGGTAGGAGGTATTAAGGGATACGACTTGACAAAATGAATCATATTAATAATGACGATATCCTCTTTTTCCAGTTCCTTATCAAGCTCTGTCTTTCGCGAGGAAGCAGTCGCGATTAAGCTGTCAGATCTCGACACTCAGCGTTAATCCTGGAAGCTGTTTCGTCTCCTGTTCACTGGCCTTAGGGAGGACTCGCTGCACTCCTACCCTCTTTAACGCCCAAATAACATCTGAAGGAATAGTAACTAAGTAGGACTGTGTAATTATGGCGTGCATAAATACACCAATCTTTGCACATGAATACAAACATCCCACGTTGACTACCTTTGCATTGTCTGGAGATGCATGGAAAAATGAATTAGATATAAGAGCACATGTAGGGCTTTCTTGTCCACAGTTAATTCAAATTTAAGCCACCCACTTTATGTGAAACGCTGAAGGATTTTTGCTAGACTCATCATCATTCCTAAAATGTTGAATGTTAAATTCAGTATGAATTGTTTATATAATTTGTTTCAAAATGCGGTAAAGAGATTAAGTCAACCGTTCAACAAACAAAGGAATGTCATTTGAGGCCTTGAGATGAGAACCATATACAGTTAGGTCCATAAATATTTGGACATTTACATAATTCTTACATTTTTGGCTCTATACAGCAACACAATGAATTTGAAATGAAACAAAGATGTGCTTTAACTGCAGACTGTCAGCTTTAATTTGAGGGATTTACATCCAAACCAGGTGAACTCTGTAGGAATTGCAACAGTTTGCATAAGTGCCTCCCACTTGTAAGGGTCCAAAAGTAATTGGACAATTGCCTCTAAGCTGTTGCATGGCCAGGTGTTTGTAATTCCTTCTTTATCCCAAGTACAATGAGCAGATATAAAAGGGCCAGAATTAATTACAAGTGTGGTATTTGCATTGGAATCTGTTA
The DNA here is from genome assembly GCF_903798145.1 of Danio aesculapii. Taxonomy (NCBI): domain Eukaryota; kingdom Metazoa; phylum Chordata; class Actinopteri; order Cypriniformes; family Danionidae; genus Danio; species Danio aesculapii. Next base: position 31,035,967 of record NC_079446.1, on the reverse strand, counting down.
CTGTCAACTCTCATGATGAGATCCAAAGAGCTGTCACTATCAGTGAAGCAAGCCATCGGCTGAATGAAAAACAAAACAAAAACAAAACAAACCCATCAGAGGCATAGCAAAAACCATTAGGCATGGCCAAAACAATGGTTTGGAAAACTCTTAAAAGAAAGAAGGCGCAGTGAGCTCAGCAACACCAAAAAAAACAGAAGACCACACAAACAATTGTGTGTGGATGACCAAAGAATTCTTTCTCTGGTGAAGAAACACCCTTCACAACAGTTGGGCCAGATCAAGAACACTCTCTAGGAGGTTAGGTGTATGTGTGTCAAAGTCAACAATCAAGAGAAGACTACACCAGCGTGAATACAGAGGGTTCACCACAAGATGCTGGAACACATCCTATGCACAGATGAGATCAAGATAAAGTTGTACCCAGAGTGATGGGAAGACAAGAGTATGGAGAAGGAAAGGAACTGCTCATGATCCTTAGTAGTGAAGCATGGTGGTGGTAGTAGCATGGCGTGGGTATGTATGATGGCTGTCAGTGGAACTGGTTCTCTTGTGTTTATTGATGATGTGACTGCTGACAAAAATAAGATGAATTCTAAAGTGTTTCAGGCAATATTTTCTGTTCATATTAAGCAAATACATCAGAACTCATCGTGTGGAGCTTCACAGTGCAGATGGAGAATGACTTCAAACTGCAAAAGCAGCCAAAGAGTTTTGAAGGGAAAGAAGTGGAATGTTGTGCAATGGCCAAGTCAATCACCTGACCTGAATCCGACTGAAGCTTTCGTTTCACTTGCTGAAGACAAAACTGAAGGCAAAATGCCCCAAGAACAAGCAGGAACTAAAGACAGTTGCTGTAGAGGCCTGGCAGAGCACCACCAGGGATGAAACCCAGCGTCTGTTGATGCCTATGCGTTCCAGACTTCAGGCTGCAATTAACAGCACAAGGATTTGCCAGCCAGGTATTAAAAGTGAAAGTTTGATTTTATGATTATTATTCTGTCCAATTACTTTTGGACCCTTAACAAATGGGAGGCACATATGCAAACTGCTGTAATCCCTACAGCATTCACCTGATTTGTATTTTGTAAATAACCCTCAAATTAAAGCAGCAGTATTCGCTGGTTATGAAGGCTTGTATGTGTTGTTTCCATGATCCACAGGGTTTGTTGCATGGCTTTCCCGCAATGCTGTCCGGCGCTACCATATACAGTCAAGCTGTTTGTGTGCAGCAAGCAATTTTGTGAGAGAGCTGTACAGGAATAGGAGATTGGCGGTCTTTGTCTTTTATCCGTTGAGTTTGTTACATTCAGACACATCGCCTAGTCCATGCTGCTGTGTCGCCTAAGTTAAAATCCTCCAGATTACTGGCAGGGTTAATGGTTGAAATATGACATGGCAAAGACCTGCACTGCTATCCACTGTGTTTGCATTCAGACCCAGGGATTCAGGAGGAGAGAAGTCCTCCCCATTTAATGTTTATATAAACATGATTATCTTTATAATGATATAACAAATAGTGGTATGTAGCCTATATGTTTATATGAATTTATGAATAATCTATTGTATTTGTAGCAGGGCATTAAATTACATACTGCTTATTTCTTTGCATTTTAACTTTGTTAACTATAAAATCATGGGTCTCCACACATTTTGTGTCTTATTTTGTGAGCCAACTGACAGTTATTTGCTCCCTCTTTTTCCCTCTGTTTGCAGAGCTCCACGCCCATCTCGGAGCATTTTTTTTTTAAATCAGAGGTAGACTTGAACTGAAAGAGGGGGGTTTCACGACCTTTAAAGTGCAAATAATAACTGTAAAGAATAATAATGAAGCATTTTCAAAATCATTTTCAACCATTATTTTATTCTGGGTGGCAAGTATGGTTTTATATGGTTTATATAATGTGGTTTTGATCCATATTAAAATGCAAAAAAAAAAAAAGCGTAAACAAATAGAAAAAGGAAAAGTATATATTGAATCTGGTGTTGTTTGATTTACTCTGTAGTGAATACAAAAATTTGAAAAGCTATCAGTAGGACATCCTTTCTGTTTTTTAACCTCTGTAACATGCAGATGTCAGATATAGAAAAGCAGTTGCTATGTATATGTGCATTTACTACTGCATTCCTGCTTTTCTATAAGCTAAATCCACAACCAAGAGAGCTTGCTTTTGCATTCAACTCAACTCAATAACACTTTATAAGTAACTATAATTATAAGTAACTTTGTAACTGCATGTCAACTAACCAACACAATCTCACAGCAATTCATAACGTTTTGATATAGTAGCTAATTCGTATGAATTTGTACAATCTCATTCATACAATTTAGTACTACTTACTTTGGGTTCCAGGCCTTCTTTTTAAAAACATACATTTTCGTACAGCTGAACTCATATGAATTCATAGGACCACAAAACTGGCAAAACGTAAAATACTTACGTTTCCTCGTGAGATCAGCTAATATGTCTTTACTATTTCCATCCAGTAAAAGTGCACAAACTCAAAACATTTTAGATTCCATTTGCACTTATATTTAGTGTCATTTACTTGCGATCAACTTAAAAAAAACGCATCTTGACATTCGGTTAAAACAGCACTTAAGTAGACTGTCTGTTTATTGTCAGCAAACACTTTATTTCCGTGGTCCCCTAACAGACTATAAGTGACTTTACATGTACATGTTAGTCTACTAACTCTAGTCTGCTAATACTCGTTTATTAGTTATTAGTTAGTTGACATGAACATGGAAAGACACTTATGTTAAAAAGAATATCTTAAGGGGAACATCAAAATAAAGTGTAACCTGAATTTAAACCCGCTGAAGGAAAGGAAGCTAATGTGCCTTTAAAAATGTAAACGATTCATTGAAGAATGACAAAGATAGGCTGTCATTTAGAGTTTTTTTTTTTTTTTTTGCATTAAGTACATCAAATTGTCATTTTATTTAACAATTATAAAAACAATTTTTAGTTTAAAAATTGTCACAAATTTACAAAGTTTTATTTTTTCAGTTTAGAAAAAAAAAATTAAATAAAAAAACAAAATACAACAATAACAATATAGACTCAAAATAACTTAATACACTTTAAAAGAAAAATAATAATAATAATACTAATATTAAATAATACAGCAATAACATATTTGTCTAATCTATATACTTTCAATGTTCATCAGTTCAAGAAAAGAGTCACCATCTAGATAAGAGGTGCTAAAACTGGAGGTCCTGGAGGGCAGGTGTCCTGCAGATTTTAGCTCCACCTTGCCTCAACACACCTGCACGTATGTTTCTAGAAAGCCTAGTAAGAGCTTGATTACCTAACCCATGTGATGGGCTTCAAATATACTAACTAATACTAATAATAATAATAATAAATAACAGGGTAGTATTTTTGCCTCACAGCAAGAAGGTCACTGGTTCAAGCCCAGGCTGGGTCAGTTGGCATTTCTATGTGGAGTTTGCATGTTCTCCTTGTGTTCGCATGGGTTTCCTCCAGGTGTTCCAGTTTCCCCCACAGTCCAAAGACGAGGTGTAGGTGAATTGGGTAGGCTAAATTGTCCGTAGTGTATGTGTATGAATGAGTGTGTGGATGTTTCCCAGTGATGGTTTGCGGCAGGAAGGGCACCCACTGCCTGGATTAATAAAGGGACTAAGCCGAAAAGAAAATTATTAATTAATTATTATATAATTTCTTACATTTATGAAGCTTTTCTAGACACTCAAAGCGCTTTACACATTGAGGGGAATCTCCTCATCAACCACCAGTGTGCAGCATCCACCTGGATTACGCACCGGCAGCCGACAGCACGCCCAAGCTGATTGGTAGAGAGGAACAGAGTGATGAAGCCAATGACGATATGGAGATGGTTAGGAGGCCATGATTGAGAGAGGCCAGTGGGCAAATTTGGCCAGGATGCTGGGGTTAAACCCCAACTCTTTTTCGAAGAACATCCTGGGATATTTAACAACCACAGAGAGTTAGGACCTCAATTTAACGTCTCACCTGTAAAACGGCGCTCACTGTCCCCTTCACTATACTGGGGCATTAGGACCCACACAGACCGCAGCTTGAGCGCCCCCTGCTGGCATCACTAACACCACTTCCGGCAGCAGCCTAGCTTTCCCATGTGGTTTCTCATCCAGGTACTGACAAGGCGCAGCCCTGCTTAGCTTCAGTGGGTGACCCAATGTGAGAGTTGCACAGATAATCATGCTTTATTCTTTCAAACATCTATAAGTGTGAATTCGTGAAATGGTAGTATCAAAAACCAGCACTTTTTAGTGTTACGGGAAGGCGGGTTAAATACGGATTTGTAAAGATAATAGAACAGATCACAAACAAATTGTGTTGGCTCTTGAACAGCATGTCAGGTGGTAGCAACTCTGACGGCTAAATCTGAATGCAGACAGTGCGCCTGCTGGTTGTATCCTTTCCCTTTTGGCTGCTCAGCTGGTAGAAAAGGATGAACATCTGTGAATGCATCATTCTGGGTGTTTAAGTGGATTACTTGCACAGTGGACAGACAGTTCAGAGCTGTTTAATTGAAGCATGCATGTTTAAACACAGACACATGTCGGTTTGAATAAAACGGCTTTTCCTGAGTCAAGAGTTTCACGCCGTGTACATGAAAGGCGAACGCCGCTGATTTGACACCCTTCCGAACGTCAGAACTGACGAAAAAAACGAAGCAATAAGAAAAGGCAAGCTTGTGATGTGCAAGCCCTCATAAAATTGTATTATCTTTTACAGAGTAGCCTGGGTTAAATCATACTTTAACTATTCCATCAATTTACTGCTGTTTGTATTTATTTGCTGTATGTTTTGCCGTCGCTCCAGTGTTATTGTATAGTGGCCGTGATGGCAGATGGAGTGCTCTCTGAATGAATTTGATTTGAATGGAGAGGACTGAGGGAGGAGCGAGTGATAGAAAGAGACAGGGGGAAGGAGCAAGGAGAGCGTGTTTTTCTCCCCCGAGTGAGACGAGATGTCAGCGGGAGAGCTTGGCGTAATTAATCATTCTAAGTGCACTAACAATGAGAGAAAGGGGGGAATAAACATTCAATAATCACATCAGATGGGCACCGTCGAGCGGGCATTTAAGAGCCCCCCGGGGTGAGGGAGGTCAGCTTTAATGCTCTAGAGTTCTAGGACCCAACACCACCACCCGTCCCGAGCAAGGCGGACACATCACTCAACCTCTGCATGAATTTTTACGACCCGCAATAAAGTCGAATTCAATGCGGTGCTTTAACCATGGGTGGCCCATAAACTGGACACCTCTTCTTTGGAAGGTTCGCTCTGATTATCTGCACGATAATGGTTGAACTGGGATTTCTTAGCCTTGGACATTGACATTACAGTGTATGATGGCTTTTTTATTGTATTATAGTTTTTATGGACTGATTAAATAACCAGCAACAGTTGTTTGAAAACACTTGCAGATTCAAGTAATTAATTAGTGACTACTTTCACAATTTTTCACTTATTGCATTCATATTTTTATTTCACCTTAATTTATATATTTTTTAAATATTACTTGAACTGTTTTTGTTTGTTTGTTTGTACGAATTACTTATTTAAATACTTAAAAAAAAACGTACTTTTTTATATTGCCTGGATTTTTGTTTTTATCAAAGTCAGCCATTTTTTATGTAGCCATTATAAAATATGGAAATTACCCTAAAAAGTATACTTTTTGAATATAATATAATATAATATAATATAATATAATATAATATAATATAATATAATATAATATAATATAATATAATATAATATATGTCTTCTAACTAAGCCCCAGCTAGACTATGTTAAATTATGGATATTTTTGCTCTTTCAACATTTTATTAATTGGTTTCAAGCAGCCTAAATGTCAAAGGTTTACCTATGTCTGAAAGTTTATCAGCTGACTTGTTGATTTGAATTTTAAACCAATAGAATCTTTAGTGTTTTAAACCACACAGCATTCATTCATTTTCTTTTCGGCCTTAGTCCCTTTACTAATCCGGGGTCACCACAGCGGGTTGACACCGCCACCACACAGTATTGCTATTACAAAAAAAAGTGATGGCAAGTCCTGTGAGCTTATAAGCTAAGATTACAATGGGTTACAGTTGTAAAGGTTTACAGTGATCAAAATAGTAGGGTGCATTTTATATTTACACAAGAGGGAACATAGGTTACCCTGCGTATAATAGGTTGTCAGATAATTGTATGGTTAAACGGTTTTTAACTGAAAACAGTGTTGTATAAATACCCACTGAATCATCTTTAAAAGCAACTTGATGCTTCAAATGAAGAATGTATTACAATATCATCACACCAGTAGGTGGCAGCAATTCATTCAAATGAACTAAAGGTACATTATGTACCATAATTTTGCATTAAAATATCCAAAGACTACCAGAACAATTTAACATCTAATTATCGAAATCTGGGGTATTGGAATTGCTTTCATTGCAAACTCGGCCTTTACATTTGCTTTCAAATTCACTATCGTTTGTAAATTTGAAAATAAAATTTTTGACTGCAGCAATAAATATTTTTGTCTGAACCTAAATTACATTTTATATTGTTTTGTCTATTCAGTAAAATGGGAGAATCATGATCTCTATTTTTAAAATATATATATTGAGATTCTTATGCAGGAATAAAAGTGTCCCTTTGGTTTCTCCTCCAAACTAAAACCTTATGTATATGTAAACTGGGTTCAAAATGAGGTAAATGCTTTAAACAACATTCATACTGAAATATAGGCATTAGGAAAACCCCAGCCCATCATAAAACAAAAGAAAACAACAAGACTGCAAGAGAGATTATTAATAAATGTATGGGAAATGCATGGGTAATTGTCATGCAGATGTTTATTTTATATATTAAATGTAAATAGGAAGCCAAGGCTCAAATGAACTACTCAATGTTGATTTAGTATGGTTCTTACCCTTCTAGATTAATATTCGGTGCAGAAGATATGGTATGTGTTTGTAATGCGTTTTTTTTTTTTTTTTTTTGCTTTTGACAGATGTATTTATCCAGAGTGTCCACATTTAACATTCAGTGTTGATGAGAGCAGGAATGGTTGTTATACATTTTGCTTTAACATCTCTCTTTGAACTGTATATTAGAAACATATTTGCCACACATTTACACTACTGCTCAGAGGTTTTTGAAAGTATTTTTCCCTCTAAAGCTGCTTGAGATACAAAAACAGTAATTCTGTATAACATTTTCATTTAAAATAACTTAATATTTAATTTATTTAATTTATTACTTATTTATATACTGATTATTTATTTTTACTTCAGTCTTTAGTTTTTAATGATCTTTCAGAATCTTTCTAATATTTTTATCAATTTTAGAGCATCCTCTTTGAATATTAAGTCTTTTTTTTCAAAAACTAATCTTGATTACATCAAAATGTTGACTTGTAAGGTATTAAGTTGTAAAATCTACATTACATCTACATTTACCAGGGCTTACATTATCTTTTTTGATCACCAGCCACTGTGGCTAGTAGGTTTTTTTAAATTACTAGCCACTCGCCATTTTCACTAGCCACAATTTTGTTGTTGGGAAAACAGATTTTATTTACATTAATTTAACTTTGTTGTGCTAAAAATAACTTAAAAAAAAAAATAAAAAATTGTGCTATGTTCACATACCTCCTTGTTAATTTAACTTTTTTATTTCACATGACTTTTTAGGGCTCAACATTATCGGCAACCGCTGCAGCTTACAAAAAATCTGAAGATCTCTTGAAAGCAGCAGGACTGTCGATGCACGAGCACCATTTTTTTCCCCCAATTTATTTCAAAGGAAACGGTATTTTAAGCAAAGAAACGGGAGCTTTTAAGCTTTAGAAATTCATTAAGTTTAAAACATGGAGCATCTAGTTTAATCCCGCCCCTTTTCGCAGCGCCGCACGACAGAATTTCACACACACAAACTCCAGTGTGACCGCAGCTTTAGTCTCTGCTTATGAATTGATGATCTGAATCAGGTGTGTTTGGTTAAGGAGACAGGAAATAGTGCAGAGCTGGTGGTCCTCCATGAACGTGGTTGAGAAACACTGAACTAAATCATCAAAATGAATATTGTCTAATTTGATAAAAAAAAACATACAGAATTGTAGTTTTAATAAGTTAAAATAAAAAAGAATGACTTACTGATCATAGAGCTTTACACAGTATATTTTCTGGATAGTATATTTTTTACAAACGTAATTTTTTATTACATGAAGCGTGGGAGGCTAATGTGTCCCAGTCATTTACTAGAAAGATCAAGACCCCGTAAGCTACATTAAGAACAGCTATTTCTAAAAGCGCGGGTTTGTCGCACTAAAAGTTCAGCAAATGACTGCAAGTTCATTAATTGTTCGGGCACTTGTTTTATGGCTCAGTGCATGTTTGCTCGTGACTCAAAGGTTTGACTGATGCGTGTTGACATCATTGTTAACTCTAATTAATGCAACTCACTGAGTCAACAGTATTGTCTCATCATCTCAGTGACTTTCATAATTGGTGAAAAATCAACAAATCAGCAAATGCAACGGAAGCAATGTGACACGAACTTCAATATTTTCCACGCACGTACTCATAATTGACTGCAAGAATTTTGTTTCTTGTATATGAAGTCACAGAAACAAATATCCAAACTCTGGTTTTAAATCCCAAGGTTCTGAGAGCTTTAACTTATATAATTGTTTGTCTAATCACACATTCATAATAGAGACTGAGACGCAAGAGAGAGAGATAGTGTGATAGAGAGAGGTAGAGAGGAGAGAGAGAGATGCAAAATACTTTTTGACAAGGCGTCCCTTTCAAGTCTGAAGGTTTGATGTGCTAATTACATGCAAATATATGCAAACGAGCCTGCTTGGTGCCCAAACCCTGGCAGAAAGTGTGAGGCAGAATTGCAGTGTGAGGAGCGGAGCGTGTTGGCTATAAATAATCAAAGTAAAGAGGAAGTTGCGATTTCACATTAGCCTATTTGAACAAATACTGCGTTTATCTACAAGGGCAGATAAGGGGACTGACGAAAAGTGCATCCTCTGTGATTCTCCCCTTCACCTTTTCCATTTCCTGCAGAAACTGGCTGCCTTCCTGTTCATATATACAGTTGTGTGGTTCAAATACCTTCTCAGGTTTAAGATGAAGATCTTCATGTCAGATATTCTGTAGGGGTGTGCAGGGAAAGCATTATTTTATGGTGCTCCTGTAGCTTTAGCGATGACAAAACTATCAAGGTTTAAATCTAAAAGGTAAAGAAAAAATCAAATACATCCATTGCGATTTGAGTATCCAGAGTTTGAGTATCCAGAGCCTCTCTCTCCATCCCTGCTTTCTATCTAAATACTGTCCTATTAAAAACACACATTCTAATGAATACAAAAATATCCAAAAAATATATATAAAAAAACCCTTGCTTATATATTCAGTTAGGTCCATAAATATTTGGACATCTACAGAATTATAATATGTTTGGCTCTATACAACAACACAATGGATTTGAAATGAAACGAACAAGATGTGCTTTAATTGCATAGTGTCAGCTTAAATTTGAGGGTATTTACATCCAAATCAGGTGAATGATGTAGGAATTACAACAGTTTGCATATGTGCCTCCCACTTGTTAAGGGTCTAAAAGTAATTGGACAATTGGCTTCTAGGCTGTTCCATGGCCAGGTGTGTGTTATTCCCTCAAATCCATTGTGTTGATGTATAGAGCCAAAAATGTTAGAACTGTAACTGTAACCTAACTGTATGCATCTAAACTACCTGACAAAAGTCTTATCGCCTAAGTTATAGGAACAACAAATAATAACTTGACTTTAAGTTGATAATTTAGTATCAGAAGTGGCTTATACGAAAGGCAAAGGCCTCTAGATTGTTTATTTTACCAAAATAAAATATGATTACATCTTTATTTTTAATTTTTGAATTAGGACAGTAAGTTCGGACTTTGCTTAGACAAGAGTCTTGTCACTTAACAGAAATACTGTACAGTATAGAATATAAAGTCATGGTGCAGTGGAAAATTAATTAATATTGTGTATGACTCCCATGAGCTTGGAGGACAGCATCCATACATCTCTACAATGACCCAAATAACTTATTAATAAAGTCGTCTGGAATGGCAAAGAAAGCGTTCATGCAGGATGCCCAGAGTTCATCAAGATTCTTTGGATTCATCTTCAATCCCTTCTCCTCCATCTTATCCCAGACTTGCTCAATAATGTTCATGTTTGGTGATTGGGTTGGCCAATCCTGGAGCACCTTGGCCTTCTTTGCTTTCAGGAACTTTGATGAGGAGGCTGAAATATGAGAAGGAGTGCTATCCTGCTAAAGAATTTGCCCTCTCCTCTGGTTTGTAATGTAAAGGGCAGCACAAATGTCTTGATACCTCAGGCTGTTGATGTTGCCATCCACTCCACAGATCTCTCGCATGCCCCCATATTACATACGTAACCCCAAACCATTGTTTTTTCTTCACCAAACTTGACTGATTTCTGTGAGAATGCAGGTCCATGCAGGTTCCTTCTGCCACTTTTCCAAATGATCAACTAGAAGTCAAGTTATTATTTGTTGCTTATACAATCGACAATTATGTATACTGAAAGATTCTTTATATAAAATGCAATGCTTAATATTAGAAGTAAATACTTTAAATGTATTTGAACAAATAAATGTACAAATACAGTTCTATGTAATTTTGTGTTCAATATTTAAAAATCAATTCACTGAATGTTTTCACTTAAAATATAACTATTTTAGTGTTCATATGGAAATTATGTCTTGGATAATTAATACAATTTAATTTTACAACCTGAATGTCAAGAATTAAAATGATAAACACCGATAATAATGATAATACATCACCGTAAATATATATATATTTTAATCAAATTCTAAATACTTAATGTTGTTCTGAGCATGTTGCATAATCAGTCTACAGAATTTGCTGTTCTTTCATTTGGTGGAAGTCATTAATCATTTTGAAGTCATTAATTGTGCCTTTCTGAATAAGACGTTTGGTTTCATGCACGTCCCACCTATCACAATAACCCATTATTGTCGGATCATTCAGAAATTTGTTTGGTGCCAGACTGTACATCATCTGTGTTTATGCATGACACCTTGTATATATTTACAGTGCGATATGATCTCACGTCACATGATTGACTGATTTGCTACTGCCAGCGTGGTGACTCTTGTTTTTAGAAATGTTAAGGAGAGAGTGAATAAGAGCTCATGAATAAGGCTGAGAAGTGACACATCGAGCCTCGCACCATCTACGGGACCAGATTGGACTTGTTTCTCATTTCTTCTTGCAAATCAAAATCTGCAAGGGAGACAAGATGAGAGGCGATCTTATTTTGCCTGAATTATCACTTGTGATTGTTACATGGTTGTAGCTCTTGCAGAACACAGCCGTACGGTTTCCCTAAAAAAATAAATAAATAAATCTGACAATGTCTGAAGTCCAGACAGCCTCTGAAGAATCAGCTTTGAGGACAATGTATTCCTGAAACAAATTAGTCTCATCAAAATTCAGCACAAACCATATGTTTCCAGTTTCTCATTCCGTTCTCTACTCTTTTTCTCGTCTCCTGCCAGAGAAAAATGTTATCCTCTCTCTCTCTCTCTCTCTCTCTTTTGTCCTGAAAGCTTTCCTGCAAGTGACACAGGCAGCATCAATTTCCATTTGGTAATGAACTGTTCAGCCTAATGTGTGCTTTGGAGCAAGAAGGGCTCAAATTTCTGAGTAGCTCAATGAGTTTCGCAGTAAGGTGAGAGAGAGAGAGGAGACAATTAGGGTTGTGATACCCTGGTGGTCATAGCCAAAGAGGGAGTGAAAAGAGCCATATTCCAGCCTAGCAATGAACCTGGAAACAACCATTTCAGTGGAGAGCAAAGGGGAGCTGTTTGCTTCTGTTTGCTTCGTCTTAGCAGGTGGGTAAATTAGGGCCTTTTGAAAAATCACTGTTTATCCGTGGAATCCTTGAATGCAGTTTTGTTTATTCCTCTCATTGGCCTAGTTAAAACAGCGCTGTGAAAGCAGACAAATGCATTAGACGTGTAAAATCTTTATGTGTCTAAGACGGCGGCAGTGCTCGTGTTCAAGCCATTCATTGTTCGGAAGCTCAAGGGTTGCAGAAAGTTTCAGAAATCCCATGCATTCGCAACAGCCGTTGGCACGCCGAGACCATAATGAACATGTTACATTAATCTAGAACAAGAGAAGGTTATAGATAGCGTTAGAAATGCTAATTATTTTTCCTCACAGTCACTACAGGAAATTCTCCAGGGGACGCAATAAACAAAGGACGGCGCGTTTTCCTGTGATGTGAAATTTTTAAGCAAAATCGTGGATCATCCAAAGCTCAAAATCTCAGCTCTGGGGGTGTTTTCAGAAAGCGGGAGTGCTAGGGAACGAACGGTTTGCACTTTTTTGCTCGCTTGGGAAAAATATACCCCTTTAACGGCTTGTCACAGCTAATATGTGCTTTAAAGCCACCACATATTTATGTTGGCCTTAAAGTCAGGAGCTTTTGTTTTCACAGGTCTTGATCCACAGGCGGCCATTAATGCTGAATTATATTGGATCGACGCGGTGAGGCTAAATGCTGAGATTTTAGTAGTGCCACAGAGTTACTTTATTACAGCCTATTAGCAACAGTGTCTCCCATTATGGAGAGGTAAGGCCGAGATCGATTCGGGATAGGGAGTGTGTCTTGAACACAGAAGCCTGTTATTCTCTCTATAAATCTGCATGGGCCTGTGTGCTCTGTAAACATTTATGGGTGAGCGTTCTTCTTTTGACAGAAGTCGCCGAGGTAATATTTCCAGTCCAGTACAGTAGAGCTTCTGTGAAATCTTCAAGCCGACATATAAATGTCAGCCCAATCTGTAAAACCCAGATAGGTGTGTGTTTGTGGAAATGCCTGGGCCACTCTATTGATCTTTGCTGAGGCTTTGCTGCCACGCTAGTCTTGATTTCCTCTTTGTTTAGACTGAAACCTGCAATTTCTGTCATGTTTCAAAGAAAGGAACAACGAATAAGAGTAAAAGGATGATCAATTTAGGGAACTTGCTGATTCTAGGGGGAATGTAGCGTTCACAGTGTGGGGCCAAGATTTCGTTTCATCAAAAAGAAGAGACAGGAAAGTCCTGGTAGGAAGACACTTACTAAATTGTCAATTGAATTTTAATGGAGGGTTAAGGTCAGAACAATATTTCACAGCAGGAATGAGGATGAGGGAAAGTAAGAGGAGCAATTCTCGGATTTCAGTCCAAATATGAGTTTTTTTCTCCAGTGTTGCAAGTTCTGTTCAGGGACTCTAGCTGGGCGGAATATCCCACATCTTTAAAGGGTTTAGCTCACCCAAAAATGACTATATACTCTCCCTTGTGTGGTTTTAAAACCTTTATGAGTTTCTTTCTTCTCTGCACAAAAACTAAGAATTTTGAAGAATTCTGGTTTGCTGAGACCCATCGACTTACATCAAGAGGGTCCAAACTCGGTTCTTGAGGGCAGGTGTCCTGCAGATTTTAGCTCCAACTTGTCTCAACACACCTGCAAGGATGTTTCTAGAAAGCCTATTGAGAGCTTTATTAGCTAGCCCAGGTGTGTCTAGAACTTTAGAACTAAACTTTGCAGGACACTGGCCCTCCAGGATCAAGTTTGGGCACCCCTAACTTGAGCTGCGGTCACACTGGGCTTTTTCTCCCATAGACTTCCATTCTTACGCACGCGAATGCGTCAGACCAGAAACGCAAGGTCATGCGTCAAGTTTCGCATGTTGCTGCGGTGCAAAGTTCAAGCTTGGTGAACTCTGAGCTGCGAAATCACATAACTTGACTGCGTGAGACCAATCGAGGATTAAAACAGGACCTCTCTGGACAGAAATTTAAAACATGGAGCAATCGCTCGCTTTTTTTATGTCTAATCATCTTGTTTAATCCCGCCCCTTTTCGCAGTGCCGCACGACAGAATTTCGCACACACAAAGCCCAGTGTGACCGTAGCTTGACATAATAGAAAAAAAATACTATGTAAAGCCCTGCCCACACTGTGAGATTTCAGCCACGATTTTGTCATCTGAGACAAATTTGGGAAATCCTAGAAAATTCCTGAAATCCCAGGCTAAAATCTGTGATCTTTAACCATTGGTTTGACATGGTCACAAGCAGCCGCCTAATGCCAGTATACGATCAGATTTTTTCTCAGGTGAAGTTCTGGCAGGGTCAGAAGTTTTTAGACACTTTCCTGTAGCATGATTCAGTTGCGATGAGCGTCAATCCAATAGGAGCGCCAAATCTGCTGATGCAATCCATGCAACAATTTTTTTTCAACAGTTTTTTTTCTTCCTGGTACTATGATTGAGACATGCTGTGTGTAAAATTGCCGCTACATATTGTTTACGTTTGCTGTGAGAAATCATTTTAGAACGCGGTATAGTGATGGTGTCATGGGTGGATGACGTCGAACCCCAGGGGCGTTTTCTTCCATGTTTGGCGCGTCTTCATTGTCGTTCAGTCTGACATTGGCTGTTTCTCAGAACGGAGAATGAGTGGATGTGTTCTTGATATCGAGGATGCGTGGATGCAGACTTGAGCACCGAACTCGCTTGAGAAGTCCCAGAAGCCACTGGGAAGCACAGCATTTTATATAGATTTATTCAATTTCAGAGATATCACTTATTTGTTGAAGGAATTTCCCTTAAACAAATAATGAGATGGTCAAAGTAAACATTACCATGAAAATCTTCATAAAGGCATAAACACATTATTTGTATTGTTCAAAGTATGTTTGTAAGGTTTTTGTGCATGTTATATATTTATATTGAAAAGGGGACAAACAAAAAAATGATGTATGAATGCTGTAATGTTTAACTTAATAATGTTTACTTAATATGTGAAAGTCCTGTGACCATCAGGATGAAAGCAGCATCTTATTTCTCACAGGACGCGTTCTCTGTTCTCGCGCTCTCCCAAGTTCGTTCTTCCGAGGTGACATGGCAAGACCGATCTCCACGAGAACGCAAGTCCGTTCTCTGCTTTCTTGGAATTGAGAAACGGCCATAATGACAGCTGAGATCTACAGTAATAGTGTGACATGGGAGCCATGTTCGTGCAGTCTGACATGCTACAATCGTTCAGGATTAAAAACATTAATTAAAGAATTTTTTAAATAATAAAAAATAAAGCGCAGTGTGAGATGGCCTTTAGTCAATATATTGTTTGTGTTCAACAGAAAAAAGAAACTAAAATATGTTTTAAACAAGTGACGGATGACTGAAAGATGACAGAATTTAAATTATCGGGTGAACTATTTAACTACTAAAATTTTAAATTACGGCGTAAGAGTCGAATTCACAATGAAAGATCCAGATATATTTATGCAGCTGCTGTTTTCAGCAATTACAAGGAGAGATTGTATAATCGCAGATTTTTAAGTGGGCTGACAGCAAAGTTAATCGCAGATGGTTGTGGGGCTGATATGAAAGGGGGGGGGGGGGGGGGGGGGGGGGGGGGCTGAAGCCCTCCTAAATATGGTCTAGACATGCTTATTGGAGTGGGAAGACGCAAGCGAAACATGACTCGTAACCCTGTTATCATTCACAGGGAGATAATGCAAGATTCAGTCCAACTTTGCATCCATCCAGGTTACCCCTGGGGAGCTTCTTTGCATCTTTTCAAAGCAGTGTCCTTGGCGTACCAGGGGGTTTACATCGGAGGGATGACAGATGAGGAGAAAGTGTCTCTGTGGTCTGTCACAATTGCGGGACATGCTCAGTTTCTCATGCTTAAGCAGAGGGTAAATCCTCCTTCATCCTGGATCCATCAGATTATATAAAGTCTCATCTTTTGCTGTCACCCATGGTTATGCAATAAAGTGCTTTGGATGGCTTTGGCTCTCCGTGTGTCCCTGTCTCTTTTCGCTGCTCCCTGTCTCGGTATCTCCCCCTGTGTGTCTGGCATCTGGACGGCAGGAGTAATGTGCCTGTGATGAATGATGATGTAACGTCTGATGCATGGCTGTTGTCAGAGCTCCTGTGTGGTGTTATTAAATTAAAGACACAGTAATGCCAGGAGCGCAGTGTTCGTAAGTAAAAACCGCTCCATTGCTCATGGTACCTTATTCCTGATTGACACTTCATTATTAGCGCCACAAGTCACAGCCTAACTGGACAGCTGTCGCAGGTCTGAGCGTGGGCTGGGTTAATTATTTGGCCTTTCGCTATGATATGATTCAAGATCGTTTTCTTCAATGAAAAACTAATCTACAGTAGAAAAATGGAACAGAGTGCTACTACATATGAGCTCAAACAGCAGTTGAAAGCAGTGACATCAGAAGATAAAGCATCGAAGGGAGCCTTTTTACTGTACGCCTCCCTTGAGCTTACAGTCTCATTGAGGTGTTGTATAAACAGTGAAACATATGTGAGGCATTGAATTATGAGTAAGTTGTTCGTTTGTTTGATGGGAAGTTGAATTAAGTTGAGTCAGTTGTTAGTTTATTTGATTTGTTAATGGGCAGTGTGTATGGTTACTTTCTGGTTTTCAAGAAGACTTTCAATAAGGATTTTCTGGTTGAGTCTCAAGTCCTTTTCAAGTCCTAAATTCTCTACCAGACCAACATTGACCCAAATTGATTTGATCATTCTTTAATTTGTTTTAATTATTCTGTGAGTTGCATTGGATTTAATTATATTCATTCGTTCATTTTTCTTCAGCTTAGTCGCTTATTTGTTAGGGGTTGCCACAGCAGAATGAACCGCCAACTATTCTGGCATATGCTTTACACAGTGGATGACCTTCCAGCCGTAACCTAGGACTGGGAGACACCCATACACCCTCACATTCACACACATACACTATGGGCAATTTAGTTCATCCAATTCACTTATACAACATGTCTTTGGATAGTGGTGAGCAATCCAAAGGCTCAACACAGAACTCCACACAGAAATGCCAACTGGTCTAGCCGGGACTCGAACCAGCAACCCAGTTACCCAATACTGGGAAACACCCATAGGCAGCGTCCGAAATCGCATACGTCCATGCTATATAGTATGCTAAAAACAGTGTGCGAGCCAAGTAGTCTGTTCGAATTTATAGTATTCGAAAAATAGTATGCAAGATGACCTACTGCTTCCAGTGAGAATTAGAAGTGCTCATCCGATGCACGCTATGCTATCCCATGATGCGTCGCAAAAGAATTCATAACTGGGAGTGAAGCGATGCAACTGACGCAGGTAGGTCATGTAATCATGACAAAATGGTGGATGTAGTGTGTCGGAAGTCCATTCATACTGCTCACATTCTTACTGTATAGAACGTACTTCTCTAATAGTCAAGTAGTACGTTTAAATTCAAATAAAGTAGTTGGAGATTATGGACACAGCCATACATTACGGCAATCACATTCACATACTACGGCCAATTTTGTTTACTCAATTCACTTATACCACAATGTCTTTGGATTGTGAGGGACACTGGAACACCCAGAGGAAACCCACATGAAAACGGAAACAACATGCAAACTACACATAGAAATGCCAATTGGTCCAGCTGGGACTCGACCTAGGCGACCTTCTTGCATTAAGGAGGACTGAGCAAACTGTGCCACCTCTGAATTTCATTGTATTAATTTTGTTTCCTTCATATTGTCAATTCATACATCAGTTCTTCATATTCAAAACCTTTTCAGTCATGCCCAAATCCAAATGAACTCAAAATGAACTGTGAATTTAAAGGGTACCTAAGGATAAAAAAAGGATCAGATCAGATAGAATCGGATAGAATGGGTTGGCACTTTACTAATCCCCCTAAAGAAATTGAAGCATTAAAGCTATAAACATAAACAGAAATATAATACACCATACAAAATAATGTGAAAAATAAAAACAGAAAAAAGACAAAGAGCTTCAACATGAGTACACCCCCCACACATCTCTCTTTTCTCTAGGAAGCGTTACAATAATATATTTGTGCATTCAATTAGTCAGTACCAAAGCTAAAACTGGAACAAACCTAACTACAGAAAAGTGAAGATCACAGTCCAAAAATGAGTACGCACATATTAATATAAAAATATTAAATATTAAAATAAACTATTTTTACATTTAATATTATTATATTACTAATGTACAGGGTTTGCATTTTCTCCCTGTTGTTTACATGGGTTTCCTCTGGGTACTCCAGTTTTCCCCACAGTCCAAAGACATGCAGATATAAGTAAATTGGATGAGCTAAATTGGCCATAGAGTATGAGTGTTTGTGTGAATGAGTATATAGGTGTTTCCCAGTACTGGGTTGAGGCTGGAAGGGCATCTGCTGTGTAAAACATACGTCAGAATAGTTGGCGGTTCATTCCAATGTGGCAACCCCTGATAAATAAGGGACTAAGCTGAAAGAAAAAAATAATAAATGGTTAAATGAAAATTACAAATAAATATTAAATACATTTTAGTAAACAGGAAAAATCAAGAGAAATATAAAATATATCAAATTTAGTTTATCTTTTTTTGTGATAACTAATTTGAATTAAAATGTATTATCTTTCCATTCCTATTCTTTCTAAGATTTTTTTAAACTATAAAACTGTTGTTTAAATGTACAAATATATAGCCAATATTCACTGAGAAATAGATAAATCTTTTCATTTTCAAAAGGCTGTGTACTCATTTATGCCAAGCACTGTATACATATATTACTGAACCCTATTTTGTTTCAATTTTGTGCAATATAAAAAAGCAGTTTGTGCCAGAGAAATGCACAAATGATCAAATATATGACTAAACAAACCAACTTAAAAGCGACGCAGTAGTTTACCCAGAAATAAAACTTCTGTCATTCTGTTTAACCAAAAATAAAAATATTCATCATTCCGAATATCGATATGTTTCTCTCTTCTATGGAACACTAAAACAAAGTTGTGCTTTTGTCTCGTCCTTACCTTCAAACACTAAAATGACTTATGTACTGGTCTTCTCCAAAACACATGAGAATCAATCTAACCATATTATTATAATACTACATTGTTTCCCATTTGGCATCGTGACGTTTTGATTTCATTGTATAATTCTGGATAAAAATCAGTGTTTAAAAGATCAATGTGAAATGTGATTTATCTGGGATTAATAGGAGCGTTTAGAACAATAAGGTTTTAGGAAGTGCAGTGTGAAACAAGGTCATAGTAGTTAACGAAAACTAACGAAAAACCAAAAACTAAAATTTTAAATCATTTTCATTAACTGAAATAAAAATGAAAAGAGAGCTTTTTAAAAAAAACTAGAACTGAAACTGTATTATAGCAAAAATGTCCTTCCTTTTAGTCTTTGTAAATGTATTTAATTCACACTGTAAGCCTTTTAGAAGTAAATCTATTTACTTCATGCTGCCAGGTGTTTGACCCGTCCGGCACCCCAGAGTCTGTAATCCTAATGCCATTGGCCAGATCACGCCGGTTCTCCTCCAGTCATCCTCACTGTTGCTCCCATGACAAAAACAACGGTTGGACATGACAGCAGCATGGTGACAGCATTAAATACGACCCACACAGAGATTTAAATGTATTAATTTAACACATCTGTGCCCAATACTGGGTTTTATTTCTGCATTAGTGATCGCAAACTAAGCGTTCTTTTAACCAAATTTTCTAAGTGAACCAGTTGAACTAATTCACTAATTCAAACTGAATAATTTGAAACTATTTGCGCCTCCAGTAAGCACTTTAACTACTTACTTTTTAACATGTCTGACACCCCCCTCTGACTCATAATAAACCAATATATATTGAGTTATTCAGTTATTAGAAAAGTACACTGAGATCTGATTTGAGAATCGGTGAACTGAGAACACTGCACATGCGTGATTCAGCAGGTAAATCAAACACAAACAGTTCATGACAGCCTGCTGTGACTGAGCTAAACTTAAACAGCTTTAGTGAGAGGATCTAGCGAAATGTTTATTTCATAACAGAAAATCGTAATGGAATTGAAATAAGTAAATAATGCTTCAGTTGGGTTGCAAAACATAATTGTAAGAAACTTTTCAGAACATGGTGATGTTTTACCTGACTGAAATTATGATTGCTGACTACATATTTTTGTTATGTTGAGTCATAATATGGGAGTATTGTCACAAAAGATCCAGTTCGCTTCCCATCACTACTGTGTGTCTAACCTCAGAAGCAGCCTTGCACACATATTGTAATAAGGCCTGCTATCCTGTAGGCTGTTGTATTTAAATTTGAAGATGGGTAGATGGTAGTGGTAGATGATAGCGTTCATGTGTCCCGAGTACGTTTCAAAAAACGTATCTTTGGTTGAGTTTTTATTATACAATATTTATTCTGATGAATTTGAATCTTGCACCTAAAAAAATATCTTTTTTTTTTTTTTTAAGTAAAACTAATACTGAAACTAATAAAAACTTAACTAAAACTAAGCAATTTCAAGATATAGATACTGATGAAAACTAGTAAAACTGAATTTGAAAACAAAAAGTCAAAACAAAATAAAAACTGAAACTAATGAAAAATCCAAAACTATTATAACCTTGAATTGAAAAGGATTCAAAACAATATTTGACCCCTTTGTTAAATCTTTCTTTTGTCCCAGAAGTGGGATGCAGCTGGAAGAGCATTCACTGTGTAAAGCATTTGCTGGAATAGTTGGCAGCAGTGGTGGAAAGAATACTGAAAAATCATACTTAAGTACCGTTACTTGCCAAAAAATGTAGTGCAAATACAGTAAAAGTATCTTTTGAAAATATTACTCAAAGTATAAGTAAAAAGTAGCCCTTTCAAAAGTACTCAAGAGTATCGAGTAGTACACTGTAAAAAGCTGATGCATTTACATCTAATTTGTGGATGTTTGTAAACGTAACATTCTGTAGTGCATTTAATTATTGCCCAGCTGGCACACAACGTCATAAGATGTTAATATTAGATTTAGGTTGTGATGTCAGGTGACCAAAATTCAATGTCTAGTCAGCATCTAAGGACAATGTTATTTTGATCACCAATAATGACATGACATTGATATTTGGTCGATTTCAGGTTGTGTTAGAAAGTAACCAAAATCCAACGTTATATTGACGTCAAATACTGACTTTTATTTCTCAGGTATGGCAACCAGCCAACATCTGATAGACGTCATAGTGGTAACGTCCTCACAATGTCAAGTTGTAACATCATTAGATGTTCTTATGTGGTTGATTTTAGGTTTGACATTAATGTCGGCCTGACATTGGGTTCTGATGTCAACCTGATTTTCATTTCCAACCAAAATGCAATGTCTCCATGACATTGGGGTACAACGTCAATCTGAGGTCATGATGAGATATTGTGCCTGCTGGGTGTTTAAGGCCATTTCAGTCTTCATCCAGTAAATATCCATCATCTTCTCATCAGTGACATGGATTTAAAAAGGCTCTGAAACAATGCATGTAAAGATTTTGGACATCATCTTGGACATTTTTGATTCTTCCAAACAGTTTGCTGCAATTATAAATCGCCCATGTCTTGAGGTAGTTCATTATGATGCAATTTAATTTCTATGTGTGATTTGATTGGACAGGAATCACAGGTCAAATTTTTGTAATCCGACAAAAAAAAATTAAGTAGTGACGGCAGACTGAAGGAAAGTAGTGGAGTAAAAGTACTGATACAGCGCTAAAAATTTACTCAAGGGAAAGTAAAAGTAGACATTTTTAAAACTACTTACTACTTAAATTACAATTTCTGAGAAAAACTCCTCAATTACAGTAATTTGAGTATTTGTAATTTGTTACTTTACACCACTGGTTGGCGGTTCATTCCGCTGTGATGACCCCTGATAAAAAAGGGACTAAGTGGAAGGAAAATAAATGAATGAATGAATATCTTTCTGTGTGGTCAAGAGAAAGCTAGGAACTTTTGTTTTTGGATGAGCTATTCTTGGATTATTGAATTATAACATCTGCAGTGTTTGTAAATTTATTGAGTAACTGTGCTCCGAGACCATAGAAACCATACACTTACAACATCAATTT
This sequence comes from Danio aesculapii, assembly GCF_903798145.1. Classification (NCBI taxonomy): domain Eukaryota; kingdom Metazoa; phylum Chordata; class Actinopteri; order Cypriniformes; family Danionidae; genus Danio; species Danio aesculapii. Next base: position 31,013,923 of record NC_079446.1, on the reverse strand, counting down.
ACCATGCACTATAAAGAGAAAGGACATTACCCCCTCATTTTTATATGTCTACCAAATGCCACGGAGCCGGAAAGGATTGATGGCAAGGGATCCGGTTGCATGGTGAAGAACGATGAATGGAACTTTCCAGCGAGTCCTTAAATCAATAACGTACTTAGGATTGCCTTACTTTTCTCTGCAGAGGATTTGCACTATCACACACAACTCATCTCATTAAGCAAATCTTCCTCTCGCTGGCCATCCAGCAATGCGGCTTGCAAAATAATAGGCTAGAATCATGGAGAAAACGCCAGTTCTATTACAGATTGTGTGTATGTCTACAGGATATACACAGAGTAGAAGACAAGACAGCATGAGAGAGGGAAAAAAAGAAATTGGCAGATGGAGCTGAACAGAGGATCAGGACTCATCTTTTCAAAAGACAGCATACTGAATAATTCCTCCCTCTCTTTGAGCAATGTTCAAGATGTTAAACCGCTCTCCAAAGAAACAATGGATGAGTCTTGGAAGATGGTTGAGATGTGTCCTGTAAAATTCATACGGCGCTCTGTGCTGTTGTCTTACTTTGCGGTGACAACAGCTCTGCCTGAATATTAGACCTAACTGCTGCTCCAAACACGAGGACGTTCAGTGGCATGTTTTGAAACATTGATGCGTTCTCCAACAATATCTCAGTCTGATCTGGAAATGCCGCAGCTGTAAATAATTCAGTTTCCCGGCTTGCACTGAAGCAGGGGGTCAGAAGCAGAGACGGCCGTGATTGGCATTCCTGAGTCAGCTCCACTCGTGCAGGCTCCTTCCCATCTGTGCCCAAGGCCCAAATTACTGAAAGCCAGTCATTTTTAATGAGACCGAGCCTGCGAGGCAACATGCCCATTAATCAATAACTCAGGCTGAATAGGTACAGCTCCAGAAGCCGTGTTAGTGTATAAACAGGAAATTACTATCTGAGGGAAGTTGTGGGTGTCTGGTCTTTTAGTAAGTGTGACAAAGCTATTACATAGCAGGGCCCACTTTGAGTAAGATTACACGATGGTGTTGTTAGCCGTATAATTAGAGCCGTTATAGGCACAGGAAACTGTTACCGGATCTTGTCTGGAAAAATCGAGCCTTGTCTTTGTTTGGGGAGCGATATGTCCTCTAGCATTGTCTTGTTTTTGTAATTTAGCATCATTTCATTGTAATGAGTGAATACCCATAGTTTTGCAGATACCGAGGAGGATTTCCATCCTGATTTGTTTGTTTTGCAAACAAGACAGTGCTGCGTATCCATGGTAATGCTGGCCTATTTAACTTTGCTCTCACTGTACACGCTTGTGGGCAGAATGATATTTCCGGCTGACAGAATTAGCCGTAGCATTAGCTTGCGTTCCATTAAGCCAAGTTCACTGATAAATAATAGCCCCAGTGCCTAAACAAGGCTTAATCCACTTTCACGGGCTCAATCTGCAGGTCTGCGACTGTGTCGAAAAGTCCGTAGTTTGTTGCTAATAATCTGATCATTAGCAAAGCCAACACAGCTCATTTTCTTCAAGTTAATCTCCGCTACAAGATAATCGGGGGATTATTTCTATCGTTCGCTGCCTTGACCGTCCCTCACCCCAAGAGCAGTTATCAATAATCATCCTCACACGTTAAGCCTCCTCATTTCCACTCTATAGTGCCAAATAAAGCTGTTGGTAATCACAACATTAATTGTTGTAATTACAAGAGTGGATGAGCACTGTACAGGCTTTATTATTGCATGCGCCCTGGATCCATACATTCGCTCAGCTCTGCTCCGCAGTCCTGTCAATCTCGTCAGCTAACGACCTTAAACTTTAAACAGCAGCTGTAATTAGAACGTTGTTGCCTGACATGCTAGCGGAGACTGAAGATAGAACAACTGACGTTTTGTCAATACTTCATATCCTGAATCACAGTTCAGCTGCATATGATCTCGGTAACCAGGTAGAAGTATATGCGCCAGATCAACTCAACACAAATAGGAATGGGAGCAGGGTGTACTGCCAAAGTTGAAGGGAAGGTCTAGGGTGACAGATGTTAACAAAATCAAAGTAAAATCTGCAATGAATTTTGTGGCTCAAGAGACTTTGAAGAATGAGTCAGACTGTTGAAAATATGAAGCGCTGGATGGATGCACAGGAGATGCGTGACTTAGGAGCTCTGAAGGTAATTTTCTTTTGAGGACTCGCCCAAGGCTTTTTGAACTGGTGTTATTGAACTGCTAATGTAAAACCCAGAAACAGCAGTGCTGTATCTATCAATAAGTGGTAGATGGTATTTTCATAGTGAGAAAAATACATTATTATGGTTTGAAATAGATTAAAATAATGCTATTTAAGGGTCCATAACTTACTTATTAGCTGAATATATGGCCATCTGTTGAAACTTCCTGAACATCCAAACATCAGACGAATGAATAGTAACATCTGATCCCTATTGCACATAAACAAGTCTTTTTTTTTCAAATCCACCTTTCTCCTGAACATGAGAGTTTTCTGACATTCATACTTGAACAGTGTTGTCCAATACATTCACTTTGATTTACATTTCATCAGCTAATAGAAATGGGGTGTATTGGTATTCACTTTTCAAACAAGTAGGACTTTAATCAATATGTTATGATATGCTTGAAGAAAAAGTGTGTTTATTGTCATTGCTGAGATGAGATCAAACCAACATAGGCTCATTCTGAAAACGTAGCCCTGTTTCTGGCTGCATTTTGTCTTTAAACTGAATGCTACAGGGCGGTATCACGCTGTTCATTACCAGCTGACCGATTACCTCTGTGTGGAAGGCTTTTCCGATGCTACCAGTTGTCCAATAGCTGGCCGTGTACGTCAGCATACTTGAGGCGCAGAGAGGAGTTGACCACAACGACGGGGTTCAAGTCCCGCAAAGAACGGTTCCAGAAAATGGGTAAAACAAAAACAGAAGCAAAAAAAAAAAAGTAAATAACAGGGTGAGAATGTGGTAAAATCTGAAAGCGTAGAAAAAAAAAAATCAGGCGAAAGATATTTTTTTTTTTTGGATTGCTTTTTTTAAAACTGTCGAATGTATTTAGGGAAGTGGGTGGGCAAGTCAATCGTTAATCGGTGCTTTTGAAAACAATATTGGTTGGGTTTAGAGAAGGAGGAAGGTGGGTCAGTCGATTGGTCAGCCATGTCAAGATATCCTTACTGCAGTCTGTAGCCACAATGACGTACTGGACCATGTCCAATACATAGTCCATACATAGCCATGCCACTGTGACGGTTGGGTTTAGGGTAGGGGTAGGTGTAGGCAATCATTTATTATGTAGTGGACCTGGTCCAGTACATCATCAAGCTGTGGGCTGCAGCGAAAACTGGCTCCAGTCAGTCAGTCAGTCGACAGCGGCCTCTGGTGGATTTACGCGAGAAGAGTAGGCGCAAATGGCAAAAAAAAAACAACTCCTGGGATATATTTGGCATTCTCCAGAAATGTATATAACTGTACATTTTCAGAATGAGCCTGGGTTGGATCAAACTCTAATTGTTTTAATTGTTTTAACACAGAGTTTAAAATATTTAAAACATGTTTGATTTAAAAATATTTTATAATAAACATTGTCCTGTACCCTTCTCAATAAAAACCATGATTCACCAAAACCCTTTGTATTAAACTGTGTGCTAAAGTTACAACAAAAAATTCTGAGTAACTGAAACTACATGTTTGCAAGTTATTACATTCTCTGAGTGGCCTTGAATATATATTTCAATATACAGCGTGAGAGAGTAATAAAAGCTCCATGGTAGCTTAAGCTGTGAAGCTTCTCTGAACATTGCGGATAAATGCATATACAGTACACAACTAATGAGAGGGTATGTACTCTGGGTCTTTACAAAAGGTGTTTATTGTGTTAGAAAATAGCACACTTGATGTTGCTCAAGGGTCTGCTTAGTGCACGAATGGTTGTCGAGGGCGACAAAAGGAAAGGTTTTGCAGAAACCTTCGTAGTGAGATGGTTTGGATGTTTTTTTTTTTTTTTTTTTTTTTTTGCGCTATGCATGCACCCATTCATTTAGTAAACACCAGATTAGACAGACTGTCCTATTATGTAAATTATGCATTTTAATAATACACACTCAGAAATAAAGGTAAAGAGCTTTCACTGGGGTGGTACCTTTTCAAAAAGTAATACATCATACAAAAAGGACACATTTGTACTTAAAGGGTCCATACTGGTACCTCAAAGGTGTATATTATCACCAAAAAATTTTAAGAGGTACACTTTTGCACTTTTTTAGATACTAATATGTACCCTTTAATTATTGTTAAGGACCCTTTAGTTACAAATGTGTACCTTTTGAAAAGGTAACTTTATCTCGTACCTTTCTTTCTGACAGTGTAGTATTTTTATATTATAAATGCCATTTAACTAATGAAATATGCATATAAAGGATTAGTTCACCCAAAATGTCTCATGTCACTCAAAGTCCACCCTCATGTCATTACAAACCTTCATTCATTTTTAAAACATGACAAGATATTTTAGATGACATCTGAGAGCTCTCTGATCCTCCATATACAGCAAGATGTCCAGAAAAGGAACTAAAAACATAACATGTGACTTTGGTGGTTTAAATGACATTGGTAAACAAATTCATGTTTATTATTTTATTTGGGCACAAAAATGTTTTGAGTTTCGTATGATTACAGATGAAATACTATTGACGTTTTCAATAGTAACTGGATGCATCCTTGATGATGCAGACTGAGACTGCATATCTCAGTGATGCAATGTCAGACATAATGCGCTCAATGGAGCTAGCGACATCACTGTGAGGGGTAGGGTTAGGGGTGGGGTTAAGTGAACGCATTAAAAAGCATTGGATGCAGCTCAGATTGCATCTCCACCAGGTCTGCATCCTTGACGTTTTTGGTTCCTTTTCGGGACTTTGAATGTCTTGGGACCGTTGCTGTATTAGGAAGGTCAGAGTTCTTCATATTTCACAATATCTCAATTTATGCTCCGAAGATGAGCAAAGGTCTTGGGGTTTATAACAACACGAAGTTCAGTAATCAATAACATAATTACAATTTTATTTTAATAAAATTTGTGTTGGAAATTATATAAATCCACAGCTGGAAGTCATATAATAAATCACTTATTTCCTTACTGAAAAAACAGCTTAAACCAGCCTAGGCTGGTTGGCTGGTTTTAGAGGGGTTTTAGTCACTTCCAGGCTGGTTTCCAGCCATTTCCAGCCTGGTCCTAGCTGGTCAGGCTGGGAGATGACCAGCTAAAACCAGCTTGACCAGTCTAGCCAGGTTGGGAGCCCAGCCAAAACCAGCTATGTCCAGCTTAAACCAGGCTGGTCAAGCTGGTTTTAGCTGGTCATTTTCCAGCCTGACCAGCTAAGACCAGGCTGGAAATGGCTGGAAACCATCCTGGAAGTGGCCAAAACCCCTCTAAAACCAGCCTGGTCAACCAGTTAAAACCAGCCTAGGCTGGTTTAAGTTGTTTTTTTTTTCAGTAGGGTTGTGTTTGGCCTGTTTTGAAGTTCTTTTCTTCATATGACTAAAGTAAGTACTGTCACAACCCGATAATCCCCCCCAAAAAACAGAGTATTCTTTCCGCTAGGGAGGAAGATTTATGTGTTGTTTATTTCCATGCAGAATATGGAAGCCTGGAGCATGAATTTGTATTCCACAGTGGTCCATCGAAAGAGCCTCATTCGCCACATGCATGGATCAGCAATGATATGGTAGAGCAAAACAGAGGGCTAAGACACATATGAGTGAAGGAGTTTTTCAAGTGTGTGTATGTGTGTGTGTTTTGCTGAGAGACCTTGCCAGTTTCAAAGCATTGATACATTTATTATTCCATTAAACCTAGCTGAGGTCAGAGCACCTCATTAGACCGGGACTTTGAGCAGAGGCTCGTTGAAGAATTAATCTGCGGAGAGAGTCACGCCAAATTATTCCTTTTTCCATGCTTTGTTTTTCACATGCCTGCTTCTCTTGCTTTTCAGCTGAAAGACCAATAACACAAGCATCTCAGACTGATCCAATGCACCTTGCCATGTATCCGTCTGTTTTTAATCAATCAGTCAGAGATCCTCAGTGGCAATACCAGAACGTGACCTTTCCCCTGCTTTAAATGAATGCCTGAATAGATCTAGAAACGTCTTGGAGGAATTGGGTGAGGGCACGTCTGTAAGAGCACGTCTGAGTCACCGTCGCATCTTTTCCGTTAATGAGCCGCCTCTGTGTCTCTTCAGTCGCTGTTTGTGTGTACCTGTGTGTGCTAGTTAAGCAATACAAGCAAACAGAAGCAAACCAGCGCTCCTTCCGAAGAGAGTCTTTTGCAACTCTAGTCTGTGGGCACCAGCTAATGGCTTTCTTGTGTTTGTTTATCCCTGTTTACCAAGAATCTGCGCCAGGGACTTTGGGGAAAAGCCTCACGATGTCAGCAACTTGGCAATCACAGAAAGTCTAGGCGAGAAAGGTTATTAAAACGGAGGAGAGGAAGAGAATTAACCACAGAACAGAGATAAAGGAAGAGAACCAGGGAAGAGAGAGAGCAGAGGAAGAGGTGTTTGTGCAACTCAGAAAGAGGCCTTAGAGGAATATTCAGGGTTCAATACAAGTTAAGCTCAATCGACAGCATTTGTGGCAAAAGGTGAGACTCTTACAATGGACGTGAAAAGGAGCTTTTTCTGCAGGATTTAAAAGCGGGAATGTGTAGCTTATCTTATAAAAGGACTCAAAGTACATTAATTCTTCAGTTAAACAAGTGTTATTTGAGCTTTTAAAGTGGTCTGGTGATTTTTACGGTCATTTGGGATTTTAGGTGTTGTGTTGTCATGGCAACAAAGTTGTCAAATTGGATATAGCTTCACAGAGAAAGAGTAGTAAGAGGTTATTTCACACTCAGATTATAGAGGTTTTATGTCTTTTGGTTTTACTATTGAAACAGTTTTGGAATGTCTTTGGTCACATGTATTGCAATGGGGTAATGCAACAGAGCTTTTAATTTTAAGTAAGCCAGCTCAAGAGCTTCTGGTGAATTGTCATGCCGTTACAAAATCAGCATGTTTAAGATCTGTTTTCTTTAAAAATCAATGATCTTCACTTGATTAATATACAATATAATGACCTGTTTCCACTGAGTGGTATGGTTTGGTACGGTTCTGTACGCTTTTATGGCCGTTTCCAATGTTAAAAGGTGTATTGAACCGAACCGTCCCATACCACTTTTTCAGCACTCTTTCGAAAGGGTACCAAACATGAGAAATGGTACCCAAAGGGGAAGCTAGACGTGCAGCTGAACGCTATTGGTTTACAGAGATACGTCATTCGCTCATGCAACAAGCCAGAATGAAAACAAAGGAACCTCCATGGTTTAAATACACAGCTGAGAGATTACAGCGTTATATATATACATATAATAATGAGCCATGGTCGACCCGGGCTCAAACAAACCTTGTCGTTGTCTTGATGAACAGCCACAAAGCCGAGAAAAAGAGTAGATTTTACCCTGTAGTTTTTTACGAGCCAGTCTGGAGCGTGAGCTGTTTCGCTTTCTAGTTTGAGCTTGCATGTGCATCTAACGTATATTTGAAATAACAAACTTCTTGAGCTGATGATAATAACCTGCGCTTGATCATTGACGTGCTTTTGAAAGAAGTTCTGTCAGAAACTGACAAACGCGAGAGTGACACACGAAAAAACAAAGAAGCCGGAAAAAAGGAGCACAATATTCTTTCAGCAAACGTGAACAAACTACCATGTTTAACTATTATCTTCACCTTTTGGACTTTTATGAACTCAGAATGAGGGAATTACTCTCTAACAGAGGCTACATGTGCTGCTGAAGATTAAAGACACAGATGAGAGGTCTGCTCTGACTGTGGGCTATATTTTGTGTTGTTTTTGAACCTAAATAAGGACTAAATGTCTGTTGTGTGTAGTTTTTTTGTAATTGGTAACATAACGGAGACTGTAAGGGTCGGTATGTGTTCATATATGTTCATTTATTTATTTATTTATAATTACAGACGTTACAGTAGGCTATTTCGCACTGTCATTGATCTGCAGTTATAAACAACTCATGTTCATCAAAAAGTTAGTAATAAACACTTATACAGAAATATTTATGTGTATGAAGCATCTGTTTTGTGAGAAGTGTTTCTCATATGATGTGTGAACGATGTGTTTCTCGAGCGAAAATGACGTTGACTGAAACTTTCTGTCATACCATTGGTACCCTTTTAGCAGTGGAAACGCAAGCCTGATAAAGGTGACCCATACCGACCCATACTGTACCAGTCAGTGGAAACGAGCCATTAAGTGGGTATCAGAGCAGACGAGAAGCATTACATTACATTCCATTGTTCTGCAGCATGTCTTTAAAGTGCCATGAAACCCCCCCTATCTCAGCAGGGTGTTTTCACAACTCTAGTTTGAAAAAAGTCAGGAGAGTCCAGCTTTGTTTATGTAGGTGTCGAGTGGTGAAAGAGGGACTGGTTTGCATGAAAAGGGGAGTTTCATTATGTGCACAGCAGCTGATTTATAAAGCAGCCACACAAACACTGATGAAGAGGACAGTGATTCGGAGAGCAGTGGATCTGAGAGCTGTAAGGAAGTGGAGGATTTTCAGTCCATAATATTGTAGTGATATTACTGTAAACTTAGTAACTAAATCATTTTGACTAAGATATGTCTTTAAAAACTGAAAGAGTACTGCTGACTATACTAACTAACTTTTCCATCTGAATAAACATAAACCAATAACATTGATCCCACACTTACCAAATCCGTAGAGACAGGACAATCAACACTACTGGAATCACGTCTTTTTTTTAAAAGAAGACTAGTGGCAAATTCAGATTTCACCATTTCTAGATTCAAAAAGCTCTTGGGTAAAAAATGTTACTTAAAAACACATTTTGCAAGCTGTGCTCTAATCGGGGGGAAATGGAAACTAAACCTTTGTTGCGACACGTTTATAAACACAACACTGATGACCCATCTCCGAATAATTCTTCTACTACTTGTTTGAATTATGGTTGGCACAATAACATGGCGTCTCTTTCTGAAAACTGTAACAGGTAAAAAGAGTCTTTGAAGCTATATCATGCCTGTTAATAAAGTTGCATCTCGTTCTCAATAGAGCGTGATGATTGGATCAAACCAAGTCTTTCTCATGAATTAATGAACAGATGTGTTGAAAGCTCAATGAGGTCACTTTGTAGCGGCCAGTACAGACAGCCAGTCTCCATGCTGGAATGTACACAATGATCTCATCGCTGTGATGTTGCTTCAAAATATCTTTTTAAGCCGGAAGAACGAATTTGCTCAAAACAAAACAAAAACCACAGATTTCCTGTGGGCGCTTGCATTTAAACTTTATTGTATCTTGTTTTATGCCTAAACAGCTAAATTAATGCTTAAGTTCATTTAAGTGATTATACTTGCATAGCTGATCTACTTGGATCCATATCACATTGTATATGGCTTGGCATGGGATAACCATTTTCTAGGTATACCACGGTTTGGAAAAGCCCAAATTTTTAGGTTTTTAGGACAACACTATCTCCAGCAGAAAAGATATCCAAACCATGATATTTTTATCCAAGATTATCATACTGTCAGAATCTTATACCAGCCCATACCTACATATGGCCAGCCTATGGCATTCATAAGCTGTCTGCGAACCAAATCCACTTAGACAACGTTATTTTAAGTAGAAACATTTTTTGTAGAGATTTGTTTGCTTAACATATATGGTAGTTGGCATTTCAGTTCTGATACATGCTATAACCAGTAGACCAATCACAACAGGCAATGAGCAATCAGAGCAAAGTAGGCTCATGAAAATAACAATTTAGAATCATTTGATGTTATTTGACAAATTATGTGATTTAAATGTTTATTATGCGAAAATGAAAGTTTTTCTGACCTTGAATGTGTGCAAACCTATTATAGCATATGATCCAAAACAAAACCTTTAAAATAGCAAAACAAGCCTCTTTTAAAAAGCAGAGACATGTTGAAATCCACTTTTGTGGTAATCAGTATTATGCCACAAGTGCTGTCAATTCAGCTTAACTTCTGCACTGCATCCTGAAATGTAACTTTACTAGAGTAAACAGTTAAGATTTAATTGCAGTGAGCTTGCTGAAATAAAAAAGAGCCTGTAGATGTGATCTGCACAGTAATTTTTAACATTTCTTTTTACCAATTCTGATAAAGCATTTTGGTTATATTGTAATAAACAAAATAGGTGGAAAGCTGACTACATTTCTTACTTGTAATTCAAAAAGAATCCGTGCTTTTTGGGGTTGTACACGCGAGAAAAAAACTCCCATCTGAAATAGAAAGAGGGCAACAGGGATTTCCTTTATCTTTACACCTTGTTGTGATCAGATTATCTTCCCCACTTCATGTGGAAATTGGTTACTGCTGGAAGGAGGTCACCTATCTATCACTTGATATTCTGGTGGCACAGAGATTTAATGCTCAAATCACACGCGCAAACATGCCCGCAGAAGCGGGTCACGTATTCTGGCTAATCTTGATTATGTTCCGTACTCATGATATGTATTTGTTTGCTGAGTGCAATCAGATTTGATTTTCACAGACTGCTTCTCATTTTCAGAAGGGCGTCAGTGATTAGGATTCTAGCGCGTGCACTTATCAGGTTTATAAGCAAGGCCTGAAACGAGAGACCTGATTGGTAATGCATACTCAATCGGAACATGGATCAAACAAATCTGAACAGCGTTGCCCCAGCCTGTTAAACCTACAGTTTGGTTAGACGGTATAGCTCATGCATATTGTACTGTGTGTGTTAGTGTCACTTATCTCTGTCACCTACTCTAGCATAAAATCAGTTGTGATTTGAAACAATGGTATTAAGGTAAAAATAGGGTTTTTAAATGCTGTTGTTGATTTTTTTTTTATGTACTTCAGAAAAATATATTAAAAGGCTAGAATCCAACCCTTTTATAGTGAGCACATTTTAAAACCTGAAAAAATTTAAATAATTCATAATTTTGGGTGACAAAGAGAACTGCTGAAACAAGATCATTGATTCAGTGAGTTGAACTTGAATCAAATCAGAGTGCTCACTGATTCAATAAAGCCAGCAGCTCACTGAAGGGACTATTTTTCAGTGAAAAATTTGTTCTGCTGTAACTAAATTATTATATTATATTATATTATAATATATAATATAATATTATATTATATTATATTATATTATATTATATTATTCATTTTCTTTTCAGCTTAGTCCCTTTATTAATCTGGGGTCACTACAGCGGAATGAACCGCCAACTTATCCAGAATTTGTTTTATGCAGCGGATGCCCTTCCAGCTGCAACCCATCACTGGGAAACACATACACACTTATTCACACACACATACACTACGGACAATTTAGCCTACCCAATTCACCTGTACCGCATGTCTTTGGACTGTGGGGGAAACTGGAGCACCCGGAGGAAACTCCACATAGAAACGCCAACTGACCCAGCTGAGGCTCGAACCAGCGACCTTCTTGCTGTGAGGTGACAGCACTACCTACTGCACCACTGCATCGCCCTGTATTATATTATATTATATTATATTATATTATATTATATTATATTATATTATATTATATTATATTATATTATATTATATTATATTATATTATATTATATTATATTATATTATATTATATTATGGGGCAAAACAGTGGTGCAGTGGGTAGCAAGGTCTCCTCACGATGTTATTATTTCATTATTATTATTTTTATATAAAATGTAAAAAATTATTATTATTATATAAGTTTAAAATTAGTCTGTTCATCAAGTACATTTACTAAATGTAAAATAATGTTAAATTCCCAAATAATTATTTATTAAATATTTATTTATTACTTATTGCATGTAGTTTCAAATGAAATTATTACTTCAGTCATTATTGCTTTAATTACTATTACATTTATAATAATAATTAATAATATAATAATAATAATTAATATTTGAGTGATTTCTGAAGGATCATATGACACTGATTTTAAAAATGAATTTTCAGCTTTCTTTACAGTCTTCAATGTAATTATTTTTTAAATAAATTATAAACTACTTTTGAACAGTTATTTTATAGTGTTATAACATTTCACAATTTTACAATTCATACTGTATTTTTGACTAAATATACGCAGCCTTGGTGAGCAGAAGAAGCTTATTTTAAAACATTTAAAAGCCCAAACTTTTGACCGATATTGTATATACTAAATATACGGCTGTTAATATACCTATTATATTATATTATATATAATACACCTATTATATTATATTATATTATATTATATTATATTATATTATATTATATTATATTATATTATATTATATTATATTATATTATATTATATTATTCATTCATTTTCTTTTTGGCTTAGACCCATTATTAATCCGGGGTCGCCACAGCGGAATGAACCACCCATTCACACTCATACACTACGGATAATTTACCCTACCCAATTCACCTGTACCACATGTCTTTGGACTGGGGGGGAAACCGAATCACCTGGAGGAAACCCACGCAGGCAGAACATGCAAACTCCACACAGAAACACCAACTGACCCAGCCGAGGCTTGAACCACCGACCTTCTTGCTGTGAGGCGACAGTACTACCTACTGTGCCACTGCGTCGCCCTATATTATATTATATTATATTATATTATATTATATTATATTATATTATATTATATTATATTATATTATATTATATTATATTATATTATATTATTCTACAAACGTAATGGTACATGTGAATTATTAATTCATTATTCTTATAAAAAAAAGTTGGAAACATATTTGATAATGATGTTGTGTTATAACTAATCACATTAGTAATACTTTTTCTTTAACTATACAAAAAAATAAGAGTATATTATCAACTGAGTATTTTTTATAGACGTACCAGGATTTTTGAAATTCTGTATTGTTTGGTCTGGATATGAATTCTTATTTGCATTGCTATCTCACTGTTTGTGGAGGTATAATGGGATGGGTGTCACAGCACATAGTCTGGGAAATACAAGTTGAAACAAGAGAAAGTTATTGAGAGCTACTTCAGAGAAGCTCATTTAAAGTGCACTGACCCGACACATTGTTGAAACTCGATTTGGTTTAATAGAGGAATGGCATGCTTTGAATTAAAGACATCGGCCATTGGACTTGGGGCTAATTAACATAATGTTTTCACTAGAACTTGAAAGGATGGTTTAATTACGTTTTAATGAAACGTAAAGTTGCATGTCTGTCTGATTGCCAATGGCTAGATGCTCTAATCGGTCTATTTCTTGCCCATCAGTGAACACACCAAAAAAAAAAATCTTCTTTTGGGGAAGACCTGCTGAGAGGTGCTAAACGCCTCACAGCAGATATTAAACTCTCCGTATGCAATAAGTCTTTAAATGAAATATGTGTACTTGACGGTAAGCCCTTGTGTGTACGATTAATTCTATTACCTGCGTTCAAGACCTAGACCTAAAATTCCGGAGGAACTCATTAATGAGTTTTTTAATAAGGATTAGGATGTCAGGGTTCCACTGCCTTTCAGACAATGCTCACCTACCACACAAACAAATCGTATTATTCCTTCGTTTGTTTTTTTCTGTGGAGCAATAGCGGTGTGGAGGAGACAAAGTGCTCCCTGTGGAGCTGGAATGAGTTTTCTCTGTGAAGGGGCGTTACCTCTCTGCCACAGCCAGCACTGGAAATGTGGAGGTAATGAACGGTGACAATGACACGCCATGTTGCCCAGCCCACAAACCAGATGCTAACAAGAAAAGTGGCCATAGTCGGAGAATGATAGAATGGCTTGCAACAATTACATTAAGTCAAATCTTTGACATCTGGATGTGTGCATTTAAAATTAAAGGAATAGTTTACCCAAAAAAAATAACTTCTTCAGTAGGACACTGAAATAATTCTAGCTAAACTGTGGTCTATAGGGATTCATATTATGCAATTCAACAAACTTTTCTACTCAAAGACATACTCCAAACAGGCAAAATTTAATTAATACTTATGGCTTCTCATGATAAATTGAGGTCTTATGAAGCAATATGATCAGACTGTGCTGGAAATTGTTGGTGGAAAGAGAACTGAAAAATCACTCAATTAAAAGTATCATTACATGCCCAAAAACATAGCTCAAGTGGAGTAAAAGTGTCTATTTAAAATACTACTCAAATTATGAGTAATACGTAGCCCTTTTTAAAGTAAACGAGTATTGATTAGTGTGTACTACACCATCTCAGAGACAAACATGACACTGCCCTGCGATATGTATTTTTTTCCATCTTATAAGAAGTTTGTCATAACCATCAATAAATGATAATGATGCAAAATTTCTATATTATAAATGGTTTCCATTTCCTGAGACATTACAGCTGAACAACAGTATAAATTACAATGACAATAATGTTGCGTTTATTGTGAATTCTATCTAACCTAAAAATTAAAAAGGGGAAAAAATCTAGCTATGATATGTTCATATTATTGTGCACTTTGAACCCTGACTAACAAGCTAGAAGTGTCCAGCAATTAGCGCCGCAATCCGAGCTTGTGCAGCACTGATGCAATTTGTGCATTTATTTGAAAACGTAACATTCTGTAGTGCATTTAATTATCGTTTAAGGCCATTTCATGATTTCAGTCACCATACAGTAGGCATCCTTCAATTTCCAGGACACTTTTAATGCTTTCACTGTATGTATGCATTTATAAAAGCATCTGTGTCTTGAGGTCAGTCTGTCTGATGCTATTTTTCTTTGTATGATTTAATTGATTGGGAATCATGGGATAGATTCTACTTATTCTGATTTTTAAAGGAAAATAGAACATTAAAATTACAGACACAGAAATAAAAATGAATTCAAGTAAACGTACAAGTAATTTTTTATCTACTTAGCAAAATACAATTCCTGAGAAAAACAGGTCAATTACAGTAATTTAGGCATTTGTAATTAGTTTTTCTACACCACTGTGAACAATACAACATACTAGGGCTGAAAGATACATCAAAATAAAATTACAATTGCAATTTAGCAAAAGCTGTGAATGTCTTGCACACCATATAAGGAAAGTACAGTGATGTGATCACCAATAAAACTTCAGTAAAAGAGGCCATAGGGTGCACTCTCTCTTGTAAGTCTCACAGAACAACTAAATATGCTCCGAAGAAACCCAAGAACTACTAACTAGTCTAAGGGAAACAAAGATTAAACTGCTTTAATTTGAATCAACAGGATTAATAAAAACATGAATATATCAACATATGGTTTATCCAAGTTCTTATTATAATTTTCCTGATTCTAAAATATGTAATTATGCGATGCCTTAGTTAGAATTCAATTATGAAATATGCTTTGTGCTTTATTCTGTGTTATAAGATGCATTATTTCACACAGCGACTTATTTTAAACACTCGACTGAAGCAAAAACGGAGTTAAGTAAAAACATGATTGCATGTGGTATTTTAGCACAAGCTTTCAGATTGAACATTGACAACATTTTCTACAAAAGGTTTTACTGTAGTTCATCAAGAAGCTATCCAAATAGCTGTCAAAAATCGCAAAAAGATTATTTATGATCAGACTTATCGCATGATGATATCACTTGAGATATTTTGCGTAGTTCTACCGAGAACTGTGACTCTTTGTAGTAAACGCTGCACTAGATGAACACAGGTGCTGGAGAGCTGATTGCAGAGCCGGCTTAAAATAACACAAACAACAATTGCATGCGATTTATCATTCAGCCCTACAACATACATGTACTCCATCTCTGTAGTAAACAAACAGTGGATATGTCATTATGTGACAGAAAGCTCTCATTCCAGACTGCCATTCACAAATCCTCTCCTAAAGCTAAATAGGAAAGGATACAGTGAATCATTTGCACACTTCAGAATCTTATTGTACTCATACTTTTGTAACATAGTGGTATTTTCCCCCTATTTAAATAAATTTGCAATGTTTTGTACAGAATTTAGAAATTTTTTTTTACAATCAGAATAGAACTGATGAATTTGTACAGTGTTTACAAGCATGTTAAATAAAATTAGCAACAATTAAATATTTAAATGATTTATTTTAGATTTACTTGCTAAAGGTACAGTATGGCTTCAAAAGGTTTGAAATGTATCACACAACTTTGCTGATTTTTATGGTAACTACAAGTCCTATGGCAAAAATGGGCTTAAAATACTTATATTGTATATCCAAGAAAGAGAGTCAGGTATAAAACAACATGATCTTGATTAAACTATGTACAAATGTTCATTATTGGGTATCTTTTGAACAACAGTTCCAACCTTTCTACTCATTTAGCTTATCATTGATTTCTCAAAGAAACAGAAGAAGCATATTTACATAACATGGCATCTGATCTTCTTATTCACAGATGGAATGCTTATTATTAGAGCAAAATTATGAGGTGTAAGCCAGCAATATGAATATAGCCTCGAGCAGAACATATCCCAAAATGTGAAGATAACAATGTGATGAGAAGCTAAATGTAAACGCAAACAAACAGCTTTCTGGCAGAGAGACAAAAGGCTTCTAGACAATTGTGAGAACACACAGCACATTTACAAATGAAAAATGGGTCACTGAGGCAAATTTATGGATGGAAAGCTCATTAGAGCAAAATTGTGCTTGAAAAACTACCTCCCAAAATGCTCCTTTTGCAACCCTATAGATTAATGCTTGTCCTCGGCTGACAGTGATGCATACGTACCGCACATTCTTGTAAACACACCAATATTTTCTTATTTATTCACAGCTGAGCTCCTAGAATAACATTTATTTGTTCAACTTGCTATTGATTGGATTCTGATTTAATTCTTTCACAAGAGAGGCAGAAATGTACATCCCATGGTGTCAATATGCTTTACGTACAAGTTAATATGACCTATGGCACACCTATTAATTCTACTATTGTATCACAGAAATTTTACAATGAATTATGGCTGGCATACAGACAGGTTATGGATTTTAGCCACTCTTGAGCTCTTTAAGCCCACTGTTCTTCTTCCCAAAAGCCTGTCCTTGACACATGATGTTTGGTAGAAATTGGTGACAAGCCGTTCTCTTTAGTTTCGGCTGTAACTGCAGCTCAGATAGATTTAAGATGGTTGCCCTTTACTTTGTCTTGAAAGATGCTAGAGAGCGAGATGAAAAAAAAAAAAAAAAAAAAACGGAACATTTGTTTTTGGAGAGAGCCATAAATCTAACATCAGCAGATCCAGCTAGCATCTTAAATCTGGTAAATGCCCACTTACGTTTTAGTAAGTATGTCCTAAGGTCACAATAGAATACAAAGCTAGCTGCAACAAAACAATATATGAAGAGTCCAAATGCAAAAACCTCTATGTTCAATCTTAAATTTTCTTCTAAAATGAGCATTTTTCTTAGCCTACTACATTCATGTTCAGTTATTTCTCTTTAAAAGTTATAAAAACAACCTATTATTTGCCATACAAGTGGATGTACTGAACCTACACACAAGAGCCAGAGAAAAACACTCATTTTAAAAGAAAATTTTAGATGCCGTGCTTAGAGGTTTTTGCATCTGAACTATACACTAAAAGTCTTGTCATCAATCCCCGTTGAATCGTCTGTTAAACTGCATCCCAATTATCATAAATACTGCAGAATACCATGGGCCCATGATTCTCACAGAAATCAGTCAAGTTTGGTGAGGGAAAAATAATGGTTTGGGGTTATATTCAGTATAGGGGTGTGCGAGAGATCTGCAGAGTGGATGGCAACATCAACAGGCAACATACATGAGGTATCAAACCGTTTGTGCTGCCCTTTACGTTACAATCCACAGGAGAGGGCAAATTCTTCAGCAGGATAGCACTCCTTCTCATACTTCAGCCTCCACATCAAAGTTCCTGAAAGCAAAGAAGGTTAAAATGCTCCAGGATTGGCCAGCCTAGTCACCCGGTATAAACATTATTATTTATTATTATTAATTATTTATAACATTATTGAGCATGTCTGGGGTAAGATGAAGAAGAAGGCATTGAAGAATCTTGATGAACTCTGAGAGTAATGCAAGAACGCTTTCTTTGCTATTCCAGATGACTTTATTAATAAGTTATTTGAGTCATTGCAGAGATGTATAGATGCAGTCCTCCAAGCTCATGGAAGTCATACACAATATTAATTCTTTTTTCATTGCACCATGACTTTATATTCTATACTGTACATTATTTCTGTTAAGTGACAATACTTTTGTCTAAGCAAAGTCAGACTTTATTGTCCTAATTAAATAATAAAAAATCAGGGCATGATCAAATTTTGATTTGGTAAAAGAAGCGTAATCTAGAGGACTTTGCCTTTCATATAAGCCACTTCTGATACCAAATGACCAACTAGAAGTCAAAACTAAAACATTGTTTTAACAATGCAACATTGGTTGCATTCTCCAATTCTGCAGTGTTTTAGCAAATGTATTCATTTATTTTGCTGCTCAAAATTTTTCTGCTACTGTTGTTAGAATAACCATGTCATCTTTAGTGGACAAGAGAAGCAACATACATGGACTAGCAAGAGATGGAATGAAGTACATTTCTAGATTAAATATTTAAGGGTATTGCACTGAAAGCCATTATCATAAATGACACAGAGTGCTTGTGGTGTGTATTGCTGTATTGTTATGATGTGCTGCACAAACCGTAGAAAAGACAAAATAGTAGATGCTGTCAGTATGTCTCACTGTTTCATTGGAAACGAATAGTAATTAGACCACAGGTCATCAATTAAGTATGCCTGAATTAGAATAATAAAATACTTGATTGCTTATTTTAAACAAAGAAGGAAAAACACTTGCCTTGATTATTTGCTTCCTTCTTTTTTCCTCATGCACTGGTCTGCTTTGCTGAATCAGAGTTACTCTCTCACTGATTGCCTGACGTCAATGTCTAAATGGCCATAAACCAGCCAACAGGGTCCAGCTTGTGCCAACAGTGCACACCTCAAACATTGAACTGACAGAAGACAAGTAATGTCCTGACGCTGGCTTGGTGTGTCATGTTTAAAGTTAACATGTCTAGATTCATTTGTGTGGTTGTGGTACCAGCTAGTGAGATCCTGTCCCTCTGAGCACACTCTCATCTGCAATTATTTTAGCTCAGTCATCCTGAATGCTGCTGACAGGATTAACATTGCTCAAGCAAATGTCAGAACGGCAAATGTCGCTCACAAAAGCAATGCTGTCTTTATTTACGCAAAGCAATTTGAAAACAGCAGAGAGCATGTGTTTTTTTTTGGGGGGGAAGAGGGGGTTGGCAGAGGTCACATGAAAAAATGAGGCAGTTGGCCGATAAATAGATGCGTAGAAGTGCCAGGCCAGCGATGGAAAATGTGGGGATTGTTTGATCAGGCAAAGATGCGAGAGCTGATGGCTGCCAAAATCCAGCGCCCAAAGCGTTTGTGTTCTGTCACGCAAGAGGAAGCACTGCAGTGCCTGTAAGCGCCAGGTTTGTTAACGGCGCCTGAGAAATGCTTCCTGATTGACAGCCTTGCCTCGGTGCTACTTAAAAATGTGAAGTTTTTATTATCACACTCCTTGATGAATTGGCAAATAATCAGCTTATCCTCGATATGTTTGTTTGGTCTTCAAGACTTTCATAAAAGCTGCTAATTAATGCGCCAGATGCTTAAAAGTGCTGCTTTGGCCTGTCTAATTGGCTATCAGACTTCCCAGCCAAGCAAAGAGGGAATACCTATAGTATGTTTCCAGAAAAAGACTCGAAACTCAGCTCAGATAGATGGGTTTCCCCCGAGTGATCTTACATCTGCTTGTCTTTCCATGTGTAGGCATTATCAGCCAAGCAGCAGCCACTTGAAAGAATGGAAGCATTTCCGTAGCGTTAATATTCCTGACCGCACCAACATGCGTCTCGCTCAGCCTCGCAACATTTCCCAGCCTTCTGCATATTCTGCAACATCTTAAACTGTGTGGTGTTGAAGTTAAAACCATTTCCCCTGTAACGTTCCACTTTCTGCTGCTCCAGGTTAGAGCATGTCACTTTGGTTCAGGCACTAAATCAGTGGTTTGCCTCTCTGAACATCACTCATGGCAATGTGAAGTGCCTTGTGAAGAAGGCAGCTGTCGCTAAATGAATTCAAACTTTCTGAGCATACTTCAGGGAGACACAAAGACCAAAATGGCAAGGTTCTTGTTGACATACAGTATGTCACGGTCTCAGTGGAATAGCGTAAACTGCATATGTCCCCCACGAAAGAGGATCACTGCATAATCAAACATTGCGTATACAAATGAGAATACAGCATTTACATTTTAACTACTCATAAAATGCTTTTGAAAGAATCCAATAAGCCATTTACATTTAGCAATATTCATAACATCCCTTCTCCAAGCATGTTTGTGCACAAATAAAATGTCCATCTGATGTGCATGCTGGCTTTTACTGCTGTGGATAGTAAGTTTGGAAAGCCTGTCCTGGCTCATTATGATCAAATGACTTGATTAAGCAAATCAAAGTAAAACTGAAATGGCACAATGAATGATTTTACTATTAACAGTGAAGATTTAATTTTGGTAAAACAATGGCATTTCATTTAACCTCAAATGTTATTTGTTCTTCTTGTAAATAAATGACTGAAAACATTGCTTATCCCAAATTATACCAAACATGATTTGTTCCAGAAAGAGGATTGCTTTATCTCTGTGTATAAAATTATGTCCGTGTATGAGATTTAATGGATTACAGTATTTTTATTGGTCATTAGAGTCCCAATGAACCGGAAGCTGCGACTGTTATTATTATTATTTTTTTTGTATTGTGACGCAGTTCCTAGAGCAGGCATAGGCAAACTCGATCCTCGAGGGCCGGTGTCCCTGCAGAGTTTTGCTCCAACACTAATCAAACACACCTGAACACCTTAATTAGTGTTTTGAAGATCACTAGAAAGCTACAAGCAGGTGTGTTTGATTAGGATTGGTGCAAAACTAAGCAGGGACACCGGCCCTCCAGGATCGAGTTTGCCCATCCCTGTCCTAGAGAAACAGAGTATTAAATGAGAAAAAAGTGGCCGTGCCTTGTTTTTTCTACTGAGAGCTGATTGGATGTAGTAAAGTCGGCATTTCATTCTGAAAGTTCAGAAAAAGGGTTTGGGGAGAGTTATTACAACCTAACAGACTCCTCCTGGGGTCCGTTCTCCATACCTTGCTTAAATGATCCAAGATGATTCGGCAGATCCTGAATCTTTTAATGTTGATAACTGATCTCTGGCTATTTGGTTCTTCAAACAAGTTTGCGAATCAGATTAAATGTCTGGATGAACTGATCTGAGATCGCTGCGTGTGTTGTGAAGGACAGATCTATCGATCCTCAAAATCATGATCAGCAATGCAATGATTGGCTGACAGCACAGCAGCATATGACATCATCTGATTAATATTCAAATATCCATGTGAGCAAATTTACATAACATTTGTAGTAAACGGTTTGTTAAATATGATTTGTTTTGGGCTGCATGCTTTACACTTTCATGTGTCAAGAGTATTTAGCAATTTATTTAGTTTGACATTTACATTCAAGTTTCTTCATTGCCGTAAGGAATAACTGGCTTAATTAAATAAATTTTGCATCAAAAAAAGCATTTTGATATTGTTAAGACTGTCTGATCGCCCACTGTCTGCAACTTTAGTGAAGCATTAAATCACCGGCATATTAGCTGCAAAACATGTATGTTGACTGCATAAATTATTCCTTTAAAAAAATTTTAAAACAAACAGTCGAATATTGTGCATGTCTATTATTATACACAAATTGTACTAAAGCTGGTACCTTAAAATAATATGCGTTTCTATCTAAAAGTCCATATTAATAAATATTCTCTTTGAACCCCTTGGGGAGAACCACCCCATGACTGTTTATATTTATTTATTTTATTATTATTTTTTAACTTAAACTGAAACTGTATATATTTTAAACTATTTTACTATTTTTCCAAGTGTATTTAATTACTACCATAAGAAAATATCAGCATTCAGAACATACTTTCAGTATTACCTTTGCTTGAAAAGACCTGATATAATCCTGTTTATATGAAATAAACCTGCTTCCGAACAGGTTAGAGCTACCAGAACTGTTGCCATGACAACAATTCTTTGATGAGTTTTGACGAACAAAACGATCCTGGATCGTGTCAAATCATCAATAACCAAATCCAGCGAATTGAGTGATCCACAAGTATGTGAATAACTCAGTTAGCTGGATTTGATTATTGACGATTTGACACAATCCAGGTAAGTTTCATTATTCAAAACTCACCCAAGAGTTGTTTATTCATCCAAGGCTTATTTCATATAAACAGAATTAGATCTGGTCATGTCAAGCAAATGTAATACTAAAAGTATGTATTGAATGCTGACACTTTCTTACAATAGTAACCTCTAGATTACATACACTGGGGAAAATAGAAAAATTTTAAATTATAAGAAATTAAATAAATATAAATATAAAAATTATAAGTTAGACTGTTATGCAATCTACACTCTGAAATAAAAGTACAAAAACTGTCACGGGGGTGTTCTCTCCTCAAAAGGGTTCAAAAAGAACATTAATTAATATGGACTTTTTAGATACATACTTTTTTAAGGTCCCAACCAAGCTTTAGTACACTTTGTGTATGATAATGAAATTTTTTTTATGGAAAGGAATAATAATTGATGCAGTCATGCGCACGTTTTGACCGATAATATGCCAGTGGTTTGATGCGTCACAAAAGTTGCAGACACCTTAACCAATATCAAAATGCATTTTTGATACAAAATTAATTTAAACAGTTATTTATTAAAAACTTGAATAGTTGAATAGGCCTACTGTAAAAGTAAATTCGCTCTAAATGTAAAACTAAATATATTGCTAAAAACTCTTGACACATGAAAGTGTAAAGCATGCAGCTTACAGCAAAGGTGGAAAGTTATTGCGTATCATATTTAACAAACTGTTTACTACGAATTTTATGTCATTTTGCTCACATAGATAACTGAATATTAATCAGAAGATGTCATTACACTGCTGTGCCATCAGCCAATCATTACATTGCTGATCATGATTATGAGAATCGATAGATCTGTCCTTTACAACACACGTAGTTATCTCAGATCAGTTATTCCAGACATATTAATCTGATTCACAAACTTGTTTGAAGAACCAAATGAGCCAGAGATCAGTTATCAAGATTAAAATGTCCAGGATCTGTCAAATCATCTTAGATCATTTAAGCAAGGTATGACAAAAGGACCCCTGCTCACCATTTCTGTTTGTTGTCATAATTCCTAAGATATACATAAGTTAACAAACTAAAACTGGAAGTGCATTTTCAGATTTCAATTAATGATTAGAAGGGCAAACTTTTTCTTCCTAAAGATATTGAACAGATGAATTGTTCACCACAAAACTAGTAATGTGAGCTAACAAAATCATAGGGTTAGTTTTGTGGTGAACAATTCATCGGTTCAATATCTTTAAGAAAAAAAGTTTGAGCTTACAAAATCATACGGTGAGTTTTGATTTCTTGGAGACTTTAAATCAAAATGAACAATCTATTTATTTTGTTGATGATCAGTTAATGAGTGTCAGTTAATATTACTGAAATGAACAAGATTATTAAGATTATTATGTTTGAGCCCTGCAGCTTTAACAACCTAAATATGATTAAAGATCTTGTTTTGTGTCATCAATCCTAAAAACAACCTGACACAATAAATTAGCAGCCACCTGTAAATTCCTGGCCTTGTTAGCACACTGTGGAGCCTACAAGAGGTTAGCAAAACGTTAGAATATACTCTATAAAACCTATAATTTCATTGAAAGCTTCCTTGGGGATTTATGGAGTGCCTGAAGATATTGTTTCATCCTTGTGAAATGAGAGAAAAACAATATTGACTTAGGACAAAATGTAATTCTGCAATTCTAGTTTCAAGTAAAACTCCAAGAAACGTCCATCACACAGATAAGGTGGCTGCTGATAAAGCATTTCTGTTTGTCTTGAAGAAAAAGATAAGAAGTGCATTTAATTAGGACCTCAATATGGTCAATACAGCCTCTGGCACATTTTTTTTCTCTATAAAATCTTGATTAGCATTCTCCGATAACAGCCTTCACTTTAATAACAAGATTGAATTAATAGAAAAATCGCTCCGTTCCTACGAAAAAAAAAAGTTTATACAAAAGCAAGCTAAGCTGTAATGAGTTGTCAATCAAATGGATTGATTTCTTAGAGAGATGCTTCTGCAATCTTTGATTTTGTGCAACGATTTTCCCAGTGCAGGGCATTAATGGACTCAGAGATTCTTAGCAACATTCACCATCTCTTTGGCAACAATGCCCATCTCTCTTATGTGTTTCCGTGGCTGCACCGGATCCAGTGTGAACTAAGCCCACAAATATGCCAAGTTACCATGGTGAACGTTACCACAGAGATGCACATCACATTGGCACGTTGATTCAATCAGTGTCCACCTCTATCCTCCCCTGCAGGGGAATAGCAAATTAAATAAAATGGCATGATGAATACATCAAAGCGGCTTGATTAAAAAGGAAGGGATTAACCAGTGTCTATATATAAAGACTAAGAGACTGAGGAATGATGGGAAAGACAATATCGCAATTTAACGGAATTACACTTATTGCCCTGACTGCAGAAGGGCCATGTAAATGATATTAAGGAGGATAAGCTTTTAAACACCTCTGAGACAGACTGCTGCTCTCACCGCTTCATTGGATTATCTCACCATATCTGATGAAAAATGAGATATTCATGCTTTCATTGTGAAGAGACGTGCACTATTGTTTGTGTGTGCATGTGTGTCGTGTGAATAAGACGCATTTTCACGCCAGCACCTAGCTAAACCATCCATCATCATTGACCTGAAAGCAATCTCAGAATGTGGAAAAAAAAGGCATTTATTTCCCATTGACAGCAGTGTGATCTCAGGTCTGACAGGAACAGTTCAGTGCTGTGTGAGTCTGGCTTTATTTATCCAACTGTGATCGGCCTTTTATCAGAGCCCTGTGGAATAACACCTGTGTCCGTGTCGGAGCTGTGAAACATGTCACATGTGAAGATGACCATCGTTGTGTCCAACTCTCCTTCCGTGTGCCCTTCAGACGGTTGCCGATCCTCACGCTAGTGGATAGACTCCACACAAACTGTTTTGTTCCGATGCTGTGCTTCCTCTTATCTCGAACCAGTGCTCTACAATGACAATGTCATCGTCAGAAGAACTCCCGGTTGAGTATTTGTGCTTCCGCAAGTAAAAGCTTAGGGGGACTTATCTACTCATGCGTGATTACCATTTTAATAGCTTTATTTTCAAGTCAGGCTTTTGTGGTTTTAAAAAGCATGTGAAAGGTAGCGAACTCATCGTTCAACAAAGCTCAGAGTTAATGTATGGCTCCTGAAAGAAAACATATTTATTCTTTGCTGTTCCACTTGATTTTTATATTAAAGCATCTCAATTTTGGGAATTTATTCTGTAGGCACTTATAGTCCTGAATGTAATATCTCTGAAAAAAATTTGTCCTTTTTCATTATTTTTTTTTATAATGCGGATGTGTTTTATGCAATAGAAATGTTAGGGAATTATATTTGTAACAATTTTTGGAGAGTAAAGGAGTCTTCTTAGTTAATTCTACACTCACTTTATTAGGTACACCTGTCCATCTGCTTGTTAAAGGAAATTTCTAATCAGCCAATCACATGGCAGCAACTCAGTGAATTTAGACATGTAGACATGGTCAAGACGATCTGCTGCAGTTCAAACAGAGCATCAGAATGATGAAGAAAGGTGATTTGAGTGACTTTGAAAGTGGCATGGTTGTTGGTGCCAGACGGGCTGGTCTGAGTATTTCAGAAACTGCTGATCTACTGGGATTTTCACACAACCATCTCTAGGGTTTACAGAGAATGGTCTGAAAAAGAGAAAATATACAGTGAGCAGCAGTTCTGTGGGTGCAAATGCCTTGTTGATGCCAGAGAATGGCCAGACTGGTTCGAGCTGATAGAAAGGCAACAGTAATTCAAATAACCACATGGTACAACCGAGGTATGCAGAAGAGCATCGCTGAATGCACAACACGTCGAACCTTGAGGTGGATGGGGTACAGCAGCAGAAAACCACACCGGGTGCCACTCCTGTCAGCTAAGAACAGGAAACGAATGCTACAATTCCCAGAGGCTAACCCAAATTTGACAATAGAAGATTGGAAAAATGTTGCCTGGTCTCGATTTCTGCTGCAACATTCGGATGGTAGAGTCAGAATTTGGCATCAACAACATGAAAGCATGGATCCATCCTGCCTTGTATCAATGGTACAGGCTGCTGCTGGTGGTGTAATGGTGTGGGGGATATTATCTTGGTACACCTGGTTAGTACCAATTAAGTATCATGTCAATGCCACAGCCTACCTGAGTGTTGTTGTTGACCATGTCCATCCCTTTATGACCACAGTGTACATGTCATCTGCTAGTTCCAGCAGGATAAAGCGCCATGTCATAAAGCATGAAAATTGCAGACTGGTTTCTTGAACATGACAATGAATTCACTGTACTCAAATGGCCTCCACAGTCACCAGATCTTAATCCAATAGAGCACCTTTGCGATGGGGTGTAACGGGAGATTCGCATCATTGATGTGCAACCGACAAATCTGCAGCAACAGCATGATGCTATCATGTCAATATGGACCAAAATCTCTGAGGAATGTTTCCAGTACCTTGTTAAATCTACGTCACAAAGGACTAAGGAAGTTCTGAAGGCAAAAGAGGATCCAACCCAGTACTTGTAAGGTGTACCTAATAAAGTGGCCGGTGGTGTATATCGAATTGCTGTGACTGGGACAGAGGATAAACAATATAATTTGTACGTAAATGGCCTCTAAAAAGTAGCTAAATTATGTCAACAATGCATCTTTAAAACAGTTGAAGAAACACCGAATGAAGTTGTTGAGAAGCCAGTTCTTGTTTCTGTGCTGAATTTGATCAGCCTGATCTTGCAAACAAACATCCTGAATAGTGAAGTGGGCATCAGTCAATGTCATTCAACAAATAAAATCATTCTGTTGCGATGCTTACTCTCCCCTCCCTGTCCAAAAACCCAGACAGACAAGTATGAATATGTATTGGCCGTGCAATAATAGAGAAGCCAGAATTTTCTTGAACGGCACTTTTTTTGACAAGGATGCAAAGATTGTTTCCTATAGCAGCTTTAATATCTATCAATAACAGTAAAGGATGTCTGTGGATCAGATTGGGCCTTATTTGTGGAGGGAAAGTTGTCACAGGATCTTGAGAAGGGGAGACAGTGTCTTTGTGTAAATGTGTGTACAATATATGTGGGTGTGTGAATGTGGGTAGCACCCACATCCAAGGCACAAGCTCAGTCTGTTATGTGTGAGCTGTTTGACAGGGAGAAAAAAAATACCACCACGCACATCCCACTCACCGACATGCTTTCCTGCACAAACAAGCTCACCTGCTTATTCCAACTTATATCCACATACCTTGAAAGCTGAAGTATGTGGTGCTGCAAGAAACACCAAGTACAAAAATAAAACTGATTGTTTTCAAACAGGTTTCCCTTTCAACACTCTACCAACTGGTGAGATGAGCAGAGTGCCCCATCCCTAAATTAAAGTTATTGGCCAAGTCACTGTTGCCGTGCGAGGAATGTTGGAATTCTCAAACAAACAGAGCAATGTTTTTATGGGCCCACAAAGATGCAGTGTTTACACTTTTTTTCTGGGAAGTTGTCCCGCTAATTGCCTTCTTTTGGTTATATCGGCATATTAAGCTAGACCGATGTATTCGTAAACTGATTGTTTTCAAACAGGTTTTCCTTTCATCACTCTACCAACTGGTCAGACGAGCAGAATGCCCCGCCCTTAAATTCAAGCTATTGGCTAAGCCACTGTTGCTGTGCGAGGAAGGTTGGAATTCTCAAACAAACAGAGCAATGTTTTGATGGGGCCACAGAGATGCGGTGTTTACACTTTTTTTTCTGGGAAGTTGTCCCGCTAATGGCCTTCTTTTAGTTATCTCTGCATATTAAGCTAGACAGAAGCATTCGAAAACTGATTGTTTTCAAACAGGTTTCCCTTTCAACACTTTACCAACTGGTGAGACGAGCAGAGTGCCCCGCCCCTAAATTTAAGCTATTGGCTAAGCCACTGTTGCCGTGCGAGGAAGGTTGGAATTCTCAAACAAACAGCAATGTTTTGATGGGGTCACAGAGATGTGATGTTTACACTTTTTTTCTGGGAAGTTGTCCCGCTAATGGCCTTCTTTTAGTTATCTCTGCATCTTAAGCTAGACGGAAGCATTCGAAAACTGATTGTTTTCAAACAGGTTTCCCTTTCAACACTCTACCAACTGGTGAGACAAGCAGAGTGCCCCGCCCCTAAATTCAAGCTATGGGCTAAGCCACTGTTGCCGTGCGAGGAAGGTTGGAATTCTCAAACAAACAGAGCAATGTTTTGATGGGGCCACAGAGATGTGTTTACATTTTTTTTCTGGGAAGTTGTCCCGCTAATGGCCTTCTTTTAGTTATCTCTGCATCTTAAGCTAGACGGAAGCATTCGAAAACTGATTGTTTTCAAACAGGTTTCCCTTTCAACACTCTACCAACTGGTGAGACGAGCAGAGTGCCCCGCCCCTAAATTCAAGCTATTGGCTAAGCCACTGTTGCCATGTGAGGAAGGTTGGAATTCTCAAACAAACAGAACAATGTTTTGATGAGGCCACAGAGATGCGGTGTTTACACTTTTTTTCTGGGAAGTTGTCCCGCTAATGGCCTTCTTTTGGTTATCTCTGCATATTAAGCTAGACGGAAGCATTCAGAAAAAAATTACAGACTCTAGCTTTAATTAACAAGCTGGGCGGTAGTCAAATGCGAGTCCTGCTCATTGCCTTGGCCTCCTTCGGGGGAAATATATCCTTTCTCTTTTTCCTCTCTAGCTGTAATTTAACCAACGGGGGCACGATCACTGATGCCAAGCAACGTGTCCTTGAATGATAATGAAAAGCCATGAAGCAGATGCAGAAATGCTAGTTTACAATGTTGTTTACTCTGTAGGCACCTCGAATGTCATAACACATGCACACATATTGAATTTCCTGTCCTCCGATACCAAGTAAACAATGATGCATGAAATCATTTGTTGGTTTGTTTTCATTCGTAGCGTGCTTCTGCTTCTAAAAGCTCTACTGTATCGTCTCCCGGAAAGGGCTGCAAACAAACAAATAGGCTGCTGACAGTCATGGCCGTCATTCTGCCGTCAGTGCGTGAGTCAATGTTAACCAGGCAGTACGTTAAAACTAGACCGCACGACGCTCTCCTCACCTGTTTCCATCACTGTAATTACAGTCTAACCGTGTTTTTCTCTCTTTGCTGTCAGTTTTCAGTCTCTTCCCGGTGTCTTTCAGCAAAACTCAGTCACGCTTCCCCAAGCCAGACAGACAGACATAGAGGATTGAATCTAGGCAGCTGTCACACCGGAGCTGGCATACACTCCAGATGAAACAACATCAAGATCATTCTGCAAAGGGCTTATTTGATGCTTCTCAGCCCGTGCGCTTGTTGTTTCCTTTTGTGAAGCACCATTATCATGGTATGCCTCGTCAAAATTACGTTAGCGTAGCGCAGGAGAGAGAAGTGATCACAGAAGCAGATCTCAGAATTGAGCAATTTTCTGGCGAACGTGCCCAATAAATGGCGTGATGCTGCTGGTAAATGGCGATGAGCCTGTTTGCAGCTTCGGAGGTGTGCTGTTTTCGTATTCGCACATGGGAAGACAACAGTTGTTAGATTGAAACGGGAAAAAATAAAAGGACAACAGAGATGCTAAGAGATTAGTATATGTCAAAAATGCTTTTGCTGGAGGCCAGCTGGGGTTCTCTGTGGCTCTTCTACACACAAATTCAGAGCACATTGCTACTTTGGAAAGAAGTCCCCTGTTTCACATAGATCTTGCAGTAAGAGTCTAGTGAAATGCCGCCTTCTTTTCCATACAGTCCCATAGCTCAGCGGGGATGTGACATAAATGTCAAGACTGTGTTATCTGTGCGAGTGCAGGCACCACTGAGCTCTGGACAGACCCGCCCTGTTATCCCTATTTTCCTTCTTCTTCTTCTTCTTTCTTGTCCTATCACCCCTCCCTTCTTTACTTCCTCGTCTTTTTCCTGCATGGGGCTAATTTATAACATTTTTGGCTATGCTCATTTCAAATGCTGAGTCAATCTGCCTGTGAAAATGACAATGATGGATGGACACATGGATGCAGTATTATAAATGGGTTGGCATGACATATCAAGCTGTGACAGCAGTACCCTGCAGTATGACTGCTTTCATTATTTTTCTGCATCTTGTATAATTAGATAAACACACTTTTTTATGACTACATATTAGTTGAAGGACTTGTACTGATAAAAACAGAATTTGTCATACCACAGGGCTAGTAAAATGCCCATTCTGCTTACTGATTAGACCTAAATGTTCTTTTATGTGGCATAGAGGAAGAAAAGCAATGCCGGTATGAAATTAAAAGGTGAATAAATGACTCAGAAGTCTTCGTTTTTTTCTGACATATACATTTGTGAGCTCCAAATACATCCAAAAATGTTATTACATATAAAAGGTGCTAGAATCTGGCATATTAATATATATATACACACACACATACATACACATACATATATACATACATATATATATATACATACATATATATACACACACACACACACATATATATATATATATATATATATATATATATATATATATATATATATATATATATATATATATATATATATATATATATATATATGCATAATTGCCGCTTAATTCCACTGTGGTGACCTCTGAGATGGAGAATAAACCTAAGGAAAATAAATAGATGAATGAAATCATAATTCCTTTTTTCAGGATTCTCTGATTCATTTAAAGTTGGAACAGTGTGTAAGTATTTGAAATATAATGCTTAAAATAAAATGGAAAAGATAAAAAATGTAATTTAATACATGATAAGGTGTGTTTTTTAGGATTTCTGACACTCACATATAATTTCTATTTCAGTACGGAAATGCTGAAAATTCTTCTTCTTTTTTTGCAGGTGTAAAGAAGGTTACCGTGGACTTCGTTGTGACCAGTTTGTACCGAAGACTGACTCCATCCTATCAGACCCAAGTATGTACCATCTCTCTGTTTACTCTGAGGGAAAATATGAGAGAATACTTTTTATTTTGTGTGCTTAATATCAGGATACAGTGGGAAAAAAATGAATGCGGTTCAGATAAACACAAAGTTATTGAGTAATTTCCATCCCTACTAGCATGAACAACACAATGCCCTTCGGCAACAAAAGGCTTCATGATACAGAAAGCCAAAGATGAGAGAACATAATTTACTTGTTGTTTACTGGTCTTAGTTTTAAAGCCTCTCTAGCAGCAGGTGAGTCTCTTAGCCTCCAGGGCTGAGAGTTCTCCAGCGATTTCTCAGAACCGTGTATTGCTTAAGTAGTTAATTATACCTCTCGCTCTAAGCATTGAAATTGCCATCACCCTACAATACCACACTCTCATGAAAATCAGAAAGCATTTGCATATACTCTTTTTCTCTATGGAAAAGCTGATCTCTAACTCTAGCTTATTGCTTAGCATGACAAATATAGTGTGCAACATGTCCACATAGTCTCCAACACAATGATTCTAACAAGGCTCAGTGTGGCTATAAAATGTTATCAAGTGTCCATTTTTCATGAAGAGTACATTTCCCCTGCCATTAGAAAAGTCCTGAATGAAAGTAATTGCTTTGCTAATTTTAGGTCGATGCTAAAGTCATTAGCCATTTGTGTTCTAGATGAGCTACTGTAGGAGAGCATCTCAGCTTAAAAAAAAGGACAGTTGAGTACAAGTAGCCAACGGGAAGTTCACAGAGAAAGCTGTCAAAAAGACATGTTTGCTTTCTCATAGGTTGCTATCGGAGAGATTTGTGAAACCTCACAAAAGCCTTGACTCATAAACCCTTCTTCCTGTGACTCAACTTTCCGAGAGCTATTATACCAACGTGAAAGGAAGTAGAAGCCTTGGAAAAGAGAAAGCAGAGAAAAGAGCTGTCCGGGCACACCGATGAATCTGCAACGAGACCGTTTCTCAGAATGGCTTGCGTTCTATGAATTGTCTGGCTTTTGGGGAGTGAGTGAGACGGCAACCTAAACTCCCATTTAGTGCACTTTGAGTTGCTGACCCTACTGAGTGGCTGGTAATGGGATCTTTCTGTAGCCTTTCTGCCGGAGCCCACTTTGTGTCCCTGATACTTCTCTTTCATATCTGATTTTTCTCAATGAGAGCATTCATATCCCCGCCATCCATCATGCCCTGAGATGGAGCCCTCATCTCTTGCAGTGCCATCATCTTCTTCGCGGATACACCTACACAGTCCTGCTGGTATTGCCTCCTCCACCCTCCTGTTGACACTGCTTAGCATTAAAGCAATTTTAGGCCAAATCGCCGAAATGTGGGTGAAGCTTTCAGGATCTGTAGTTCTTGTTTTTTGGCAGGTTTTAATCCACCTATCCGGCATTGATGAGAGATGAAGCAGTTTATCCAGATTATGTACTTGAATTACAATCCATTTCTGCCACACAACAAACACAACAGGCTTTGACGCGTCTTAGTGCTCAATATCTTATGTCAAATTACAATTTTTTTTCATAGCTCATTATGCTTAGGGTGTATCTTTATGCCACCCTGTAGAGGGTAATGTTTGTTTTTCAGCATTGCTGGTTTGAGCCTGATGTGTGTGGCCCAGTGCATCTTTATTCACTTAACCCACCAAATGAGCCACAAATCACCCCTCCGGGTGCAGCTTGGCTTTATCTGCCACCTAGTCTTTTGTCCCCTGAGCTTTTTCAAAATCTATCTCTGCTCAACACACTAGCACAAATCATCCGTTGACCGTCGTTTTTGTCTCCATATCGACTGCCACACAAGAGATGCTCCAAAGAGCCTCACTTCTGCTTGGCCTCCACCTCTCTCCAGCTCCTGGCAGAGGAAAACACTGCAGGTCAGAGTCTGCAGATACCCCGCTGCTCAATATTAGGAGTGTTGTTGACTTTCTCCAAATTATTATGCCTGCACTGTGTGAGAGGGGTATTAGAGGAGCGCTACAAACAAAATTGAAGCCGTTTTCTAATCATCAAGTTGTTCTAACGCTGAATGACTTTTGTTCATCCACAAAACACAGCAGGAGACCATTTGTTTCTACTCTTTTGGAGACTGGGGTTTTTAAGTTTAAAAATTATGCATAAATATGGACATGGATTGTGCACTATTTTCAAAGGACTTTTAAAAGACAATTGCTTTTGGAAAAAACAGGGCTAAATTGATGTTCATGAAGGAAGTAGCGTTGTCTAGCTTATGAACAAATCAATTAGATCCTATGAATTGAGTCTTGATCAATATGTTTGTTTAGTTTTATTAAATGTATCCAATTGATTTGTTTGTCAATTTTACTTACTCCGTTCTCAAGTTGTGAATCGATTTTGCAGCAGTTAAAAGCTCACTGGGTGGGGATATTTTAAAAAGCTGGGTTTTCTGCACATAGCTTGAATTATTTTTATAGACCACTCTTTGATAGTTTTAGTGGGGCCTTTTCATTTTTATGATGTGAGCAAAGGAGTGGATATGTTATGGAAATTGGCAAACTTTAAATGAATAGATCAAACGTAGCCATCTGAATTACAATATACTCTTACAGGCCACTTTATTAGGTACACCTTACTAGTACTGGGTTGGACCCCATTTTGCCTTCTTAACTGCTTTAATAGTTGATGGCATAGATTCAACAAGGTACTGGAAACATTCCTCAGAGATTTTGGTCCATACTGATATTATAGCATCACGCAGTGGCTGCCGATTTGTCGGCTGCACATCCATGATGCGAATCTCCCGTTTCACCACATCCCAAAGGTGCTCTATTGGATTGAGACTGGTGATTGTGGAGGCCATTTGAGTACAGTGAACTCATTGTCATGTTCAAGAAACTAGTCTGAGATGATTCGTGCTTTATGACATGGTGTGTTATT
The DNA here is from genome assembly GCF_903798145.1 of Danio aesculapii. Lineage (NCBI taxonomy): Eukaryota > Metazoa > Chordata > Actinopteri > Cypriniformes > Danionidae > Danio > Danio aesculapii. Next base: position 30,979,753 of record NC_079446.1, on the reverse strand, counting down.
CTGATGGAAGTAGCCATCAGAAGATGGGTACACTGTGGTCATAAAGGGATGGCTATGGTCAGCAACAATTCTCAAGTAATCTGTGGCGTTGACATCATACTCAATTGGTACTAACGGGCTCAAAGTGTACCAAGAAAATATCCCCTGCACCATTACACCACCACCACCAGCCTGAACCATTAAAACAAGGCAGGGTGGATCCATGTTTTCTTGTTGTTGATGCTAAATTCTGACCCTACCAACCGAATGTCACAGCAGAAATCGAGGCTCATCAGACCAGGCAACATTTTTCCAATCTTCTATTGTCAAATTTTGGTGAGCCTGTGCGAACTGTAGCCTCAGTTTCCTGTTGTTAGCTGACAGGAGTGGTACCCGGTGTGGTCTTCTGCTGCTGTAGCCCATTTGCCTGCTGCCATGCGATTGGCTGATTAAAAATTTGCAATAACAAACAGTTGGAGAGGTATAGCTGTCCAATAAAGTATAAAGTAGCTGGTGAATGTAGATTAGTGTTGGTGAATATTATACAGCAAAAAGACTATTTAAACATGAAGTCTGCATATTCTGTGTGAATTAATGGTGTAGTTCAGTTTGCTACACAAACACAACATCTGCCTTTTCACTATATGAAGTGGACACGAACACATGACTTGAATGTCCAGAGTTGGCCTGATAGTACCTTCATGTGAAGTTGGCCAGTTATTTGCCAAAAAATGTGGACGTATATACACTGAAAATCAACACATCAAATATAAAAGTTTTGTTAAACTGAAAATTATAACAGAAGTGTTACTAATAGAAAAACGAATGAAGTTGGGAGAAAAATGTAAGAATTAATGACGTTTTTTGAAGCTTTAGCTCCTTTCCTTAGAGTTGCACAAATGATTGGTGAGCATAGTCCTCTGAAGCTCTTTTGGGTGAGTAAATGATGACAGAATATCTGTTTTTTTTTCTGTGAACGATGCCTTTAGTTTGGTTAGTGAAGCTGTTTTCAGAGCGGTGGATAAACCGGGGGTTCAGCCGGTGACTCAAGGGAGACGGATTTCACGACTGGCTTGCTCAGGGGACAGCGGCCTCTCATTTAGGTATTTATCTCTCGAGCATTAGACTATGTAAGTAAGCCGCACAAAGAAGCTTTCGCCTATTGCTCCAACTAACTGAAGGATTAGGATTTGATTCATTTTTGTAGTTCTTCCCCTCAGTCTCTGAGCGACTGACGTTGATTCAGTGCGCTGGGTACCATTCCTCTTCGGCGGGCGTAAATGTCTCCCAAGGGTGACGGGACAGCGGATGGGAGCCTGTGGTTTATGGGAGCCGTACATCAGGACCTTGCTGCCAGGACTCGAGGAATGCATGCATATCCGTGCTTAATGACTTTGTGTGTGTGGCTCATGACAGCACAGCGATTATGACTGGATGAATGTGGCTGTTATTGTGGGCAATCAGAAGCAGCCGCAGCGTGAATGGGCCAAGCAGTGCTGGCAGTAGGGGAACGACAGAACCGCTGGATCATCGCCTGGGCCTTTTGTTTCAGAGAGCTGTGTTGTGTTTTAAAAAATCTCACCCAATCCCACAACACGCTGCGAATTCAATAGGCCCAGAGGAGAGACACTGTGCAAAAAATCTTAGGTAGGAGTATTACCAACAATTCTGCTTACATTAGCATTTAAAACAACCTTTAAGCGATTCCACATCCTTCATTGTGCCCGCGCTATGGTGCCACTGCCAGTAAACAAGGGATCTGTCCTTATTCCCCATGAATATAAATGTAACACTTTTACTAGAAGGGGGTGTTCATTACACCGTTATAATCATATCAATATGAATTTGTATGCATGCTTATAAAAACTGTTATTAAGTGTCATTAGCTCAGTTATGTCATTTTAAGAACAAAATGACATTGTTTGAGATGTCTTTATTTGACAACCTGAAATTACCAAGACAAAAAAAATTGTCATAAATCCGTCCTAAACATGATTGTCAAGAGGTCATTATAATTGTCAAGAATATTTTACTGACCACCCTTTAAAGTCGAACAAACTGAATTTGGATTTTGGAATTTTAGAATTTCTCATTAAATGTGTCAATACTCAGTCAGCTAATGTTTTAACAGTGTCTTTAATTTATTGAAATACCAAATTAAATTTGTACCAATGTATTTGAAGTCAAGAAAAATATTAATGATGCCGTTATCAAATTTATGCCAATTATAATGACCTTTTGACAATCATGTTTATGACAGTTTTATGACATGTTGTCTTCAGGCTTGGATCCCCTTTTGCCTTCAGAACTGCCTTAGTCTTTCGCGGTATAGATTCAACAAGGTACTGGAAATTTTTCTCAGAGATTTTAGTCCATATTGACATGAAAGCATCATGCAGTGGCTGCACATCCATGATGCGAATCTCCCGTTTCACCACATCCCAAAGGTGCTCTAGTGGATAGAGAACTGGTGGCTGTGGAGGCCATTTGAGTACAGGGAACTTATTGTCATGTTCAAGAAACCAGCCTGAGATGATTTACGCTTTATGACACGGTGCGTTGTCCTGCTGGAAGTAGCCATCAGAAGATGAGTACACTGCAGTCATAAAGCGATGGACAGCAACAATACTCAGCTGTGGCGTTGACACGATGCTCAATTTGTATTAATGAGCCAAAAGTGTGCCAATAAAATATGCCCCACACTATTATTCTGACCCTACTGCACCACGACTTCTTGGGGAGGAGAAAAAGACATTTGGGCTCATTATTTTCCCACAGATCATGCTTAAATTGCCGCATGAATATATGCAAAAACATGTGGCGTTGAGACATTTCGGCTGCTACGTGGCGATTCATCATATGACAGAGGGTTTTCTGTCACAGTGCTCGATTTCTGTTTTTTCCCCCCTCTAAGTATGTCCACTAAAATAATCTTTTTCGGGCAACCGGCAGTCTATTTAAAAAACCTTAGACCACCTCTGTCAGAAAAGCAATTAAGTGTGAGGGTTTCATTTTAATTTAAATGAGATTATATTACAGTGGCGTGAAAAAAGGGGACTATTCAAATGAAAGAGCATGAGTGTTCTTCTCTTTATCAGGACCAGCAGTTCTGAGGCTTCAGCGGGATAGGAGAGAGAGTGGCTGAGACTGGCTGCATTTGGAAAGGCGATTTGCTTGTGCTGGAGAAAGCTATTTTAAAGAAAAAGCCATATTAGTTTGACGCCTTTGGATGAATTAATAAAATTGTGGAACTAGAAAAGACAATTATAAGCATCTCCTGGGCATTACAGCTGACATGGAGGCATTTCTAAACCCATTCCTGACAAAAAAAACTGCTTCTCTAGGGGAGCATATCTTTTCTACAGGCAACTAACAGGCCGTTATGTGCTTTATATTATAAACTGCTTCACCCTCTTCAATATTGTGGCTGCTCGTATCTTGGGTAATCAAGGGGAAGCTATTTTTGTTGGTGGAACGATGCTGCTCCGGTGTCTTTTCTCTTTCTGAACAATGAGCAGTTTTAGTTGACACTAAACTCGCTTGCTTTTTATTCACGGTTATTATCTGGGTGATTTAATACGACTTTGTTTGTGGAAATCTCTATGATAACATCTATCTCCCCGTTTCTGCTTTTCTCTCCATCTGTTTAACCACTTTTCTCTTTTTTTTTATCTCTCCCTGAAGCGGCAGATGAGCTGGGCATTGAGTTTATGGGTAAGAAAACCTTTTCTATGTCTTCATAATGCATTTTCCTCCCTCATTTACATGTGCATATGCTTGATTAAAAGAATAGTGCATTTGTAATGTTTTTGTACAATTAAATAATTTTGATGTATTCTAAATAATAATAATACTTAAAGAGCCTCTATTATGCATAAAAAAGGTCATATTTAGATTTTGGGGGTCTTCAACATCAGGCTGAAATGCATGCAAAGTCAAAAAAACACATATAATATGCATTTATTTTGACGTAATTATCCCAACGACTCCCATATGATTCGTTCAGTGATTCAGTTGTTCCCAAACCCCTCCTTAGCATGATGTTAATCTGCGCTGATTGGTCCCATGACCCATTCTGTTGTGATTGGTCGACTGCGTTCAGTGGTCAGAGTCAGAGTGCAGAGTGTATGTGTGAGGCCAGTGCAGGAGTGCATTAAAGCAATGCAGTTTAACACCAGCATATTGCTCTATTCTTAACCATAACACACATTGAGTATTAATCCACACAGTGGCAAAAGTTTAACTATTTTGAAACTTGACCTCAGCACGTGTGAAGAAACAGCTGACGGTGGCCATAGCGACAAACGGCAGTGGATTGCAAGCTCACAAATGCATTTAAATCTGTAAACAAAGTGGCACGTGTCACATTTTCAACGTGGTTTTAAACGCGATATAAGAATATAAAGAGTCAACCAGATACAGTACAAGCCGTGTGGAGTGGTTACAAGTAACAAAACACAATTAAATACATAATTTGCAAGCTAGAGAAAACAAGAAGGCAACCATTTTAATCACATTTAAGTTACTTACCCTTGTGAAATGGAGGAAGAAACTGGTCCATGAACTGTGTACTGTAAAGTTCCTGTTAAGCTCTGATAAAGTCCTATACATCAATAGTGTTTTCTGATCCTTCCTTTAACAAACGGCTGACGAATCCCCCGTTGTAAGCGTGTAGATTGTTGAAGCACTCATCAGAAAACTGATAGGAACACAGCACAAGGCTGGGGCTATAATGCTGAGGTATTTTGTGCAAAAATAAACCTCAACCACTGACTCTTCACAGCCTCATCTTTGGGTTGGGAAAATAACACTAACTTTCCCTCACACTTCAGAGCACGAAGTCTTCGTGACGCGATTCAACCGGGATCACACTGATTCACACTGATCGCTTTGATCCAAACCAGCTGAAAAGAACCAAAATGCAGTCATGTGGCAAAATCCACATTACTCATTGGCCAGATGTTATTGAACGTATTTCCTAAACTGCTTTTCGATTGGTCTGAAACAAAATGCCAGAAAATGCCAATGGAACTCCCGCAAGTAAACAAACCGGCAGAAACAAAATGTCGCTGCACTGGCTGATTGTATCCCTGGTCATAGTATACTTATACAGTTTGTATACATCAGTTTAGACAAACAATACAATTCGAGAATGAAGCACAGCTGTGGCTGTTTTAATGCATTGCAAACGCCAAAGGCATTAGGAGGAAGCGTGAATTAATTTAGTTAAACGGCGACATGGTCATCTGCTGGAAATATTACCAATGGTCCATCAGGTAATGTTTTTCTCTCTCTTGGTTGTTGGTAAAGCGCTGTCAACAAATATCTTTCCTCTAAACCCCTTAAAATGGGACAGCGCATCGGACTACGTCAGCTGGATTAGTCCAAAAGGCACAGTACTTTTTGCGGTTGGGTCTGTTATAGTTCGGATCATGTTCTCAGTACAAACGAACCGCTCCAGGGTTCATTTGAAAGCGTACCGAGACCACCTCTTCAAGAAGGTCTCAGTACCCTTTTTTGGTCTGCTTTTGGTGTGCACTCAAGTGTGATTGCTACATTCACACCTGCCTTAACGAACTGCACCAAGAAGGAAAACGAACTCTAGTGCGAGTCAACCGAACTAAATAAGGCAAGTGTGAAAGCACCCTTAGAGCTGTGTTACACACTGCATGGAAGATAATTTGCAAAAACCCATAATAGGGGCTCTTTAAAGGGACTAAGCCAAAAGAAAATGAATGAATGAATGAGTTATTATTATATTATTATTATTATTATTATTATTAATAATAATAATAATAAAATATGCAATTATATTTCTTATTTTATTATTATTTTAATGAATAATAATTTACTTTTGTGTATTTTATTTTGTCAAAAAACAATGTATTATTGTAAATATTTCAAGATTCGAATCTAATATTGGCTCCTTACCCATATAAATTCCTATACAGACCATATACATTGCCTGCATCCCATCTTGATGCTATTAGAAAAGAAAATAATTACTGAAGTCGCTTCTCGTCCTTGACCATCATTAATGTATACAAACACACATGATGCTCATGTTCCTCCGAGACGGCCAATGTTCTTGGGTTTCCATGGAAACAGAGCCAAAGAAATGTATTGTAGAGGCGCAGGGCAGCATCTGTATGGGCGATGGCGTCTGCATGCGTGTGTTTGCTCGTGTTCGCTTGTATGTTGCTGTTAATTACTCCAAAGCCCCGAGCTCTGCACCTTGCTGAGGTAGCATGTTGCATAGCAAGTCTCTGGGGATGAGAAATATCACACAGCCAAGGGCTAAATAGATGCCTTTACCTCAACAAACCACAGGACACACAGACTTTAAGCAGTGTCAACAAACAGAAGCCCACAAAAGTGCTGTGAAAATGGTTTTTCTGCAGGCTTTCTCTGCTATATCCAAACACTTGTGTCTTCTCATGTGCATGACAACAGGAAGCATTGTTTTAAAGCGATAGGTCACCCAAAAAAAGAATTTACTCACCCTCAAGTGGGTCCAAATCTTTGTGTTTCCTATTTTTGTTGAATCCAAGATGTCCTGAAGAGAGCTGAAACCCTGTAACCGTCAACTTCCATGGGGGGGAATACAAATACTATGGAAGTCAATGGCTAGAGATTTCCAACATTCTTCAAAATAACTTTTTCACAATTTTGTCCAAAGTGACTTACAATTGAGGAGGAATTCAGAGATTCAACAAGAAGAGAATACATACAAGAAGTGCTAATTATACAAAGTAACTTGTTTGTGCTCAGAGAATTTAGTGCTAGAGTATTGTTGGGGGGAGGGGGGGGGGTTGAGAGAAAGAGAGGGAGGAAGAGAGAAGGTGCTTTAACAAGTGGTCTCGATTTTATTCACCGGGGTTAATGTGCTCTTGGAAGAGAAGGGTTTTTAGTTGTCCCACAGTCTGTGTGGGAATGAGAAGTTCCAGTATAGAACATTGAATGTAAAGGTTTTGGAAAGTGACTTATGATACCACAAAACAATGCTCACTCCTTGACTGGAGGCTCCCAACCTTAAATATATATATAAAAAAAAACTTATTTTGGGCTAAACAGAATAAACAAAGTCAAACAGTTGTGTAGGAAGTAAAGGGTGAGTAAATAATGACAGAACTATTGCTTTAAGGCAGGTGAAGGTCTGCCTTATCAGCATACTTCAACAGTTGATCGATCACTATATGAAGTTTTCTAAAATTCCATGCTTAATAACACAAATGAGTTGTTATTTTAAATAATATGTGCAAAATTGAAAACATTTCAAGCTCAAAATGTGATTTTCCATTAATGGCAAAATTTATTAGAAGTAAATGGAATTTCAATCCAATTCAATTCATCTTTATTTATATAGCGTTTTTACTATGTAGATTGTGTCAAAGCAGCTTCACAGAAGTTCTAGTAAATTTTTGCTGCTGAAACACTAAAGAACAAATCCATCAATGCGCAGCTCCACAAGTCCCAAAACCAAGCAACCCAGTGGCGACAGTGGCGAGTAATAAACTTCACCAATTGACGAAAGTGAAGGAAAAAACCCTGAGAGAAACCAGCCTCAGTTGGGCACATCCATTTCTCCTCTGGCCAAACTTCCTGTACCAATGTTCCATGAAGATATTTTGTACATTTCCTGCAGTACATATATCAAACTACATATATCAAACTATATCTATATCTATATATATATATATATATATATATATAGTTTATTAGTTAACGCACTAATTTTGACAGCACGCGCACACACACACACATATATATATATGTGCGTGTGTGTGTGCGCGTGCTGTCAAAATTAGTGCGTTAACGCATGCGATTAATTTGAAATATTTAACGCGTTAAAAAAATGTATGCAACTAACGCAGATGCAGGTTTTTTTATTTCCTATTGTGGTCGACTTGTGTTCAACGTTCAAAGAAATATGGAAAAGACCAAGGAAGCACTTTTAGAAGGAAAGTTTCAGTATAAAACAATTAGTCGCATTACCACTCTATCCAGCGTTTCCTCTAGAGTTTCATGTAATTTCGTATGTTTTATTTTTAATCTTTCGACTTTTGTTTTAATAGAATTTGATTCCACTTGCCGAATGGAAAGAAATCCTCCGCATTTCGTGACTCGGTGGTCCTTTAAAGTAATGAAAAATTACTGTTTACATGGTAGACTCTTAATTAGAGTATTATCTTAATAATATTAAAATCGCAGTATTGGTGTTCATGTAAATGTACTCTCAAAGTGCATTCCTCTGCCTTTAAGATGATTCCATGAGCCCTCAAATGCTTCATTAAGTTTGACGTGCTTCCCCCTTAAACGCTAATTTTGTAAAGCGTCTGCTTCACGTTGCTGTGTCAGAATCCTTGCTTGTAAAATATAGCCATACTTTAGAATGCTTAGTTCAAGCAAATTTGATTAACGCGATCGTACGAGTTGATGTATCTGAAGGGAGTCACCGGGTGAAGGAAAGTTATATATATATATATAAAAAAAAAAAAATGTTAATGTGCATTGCTAAAAACTTTGACTGTGAATTAAAAAAAAATCATTACAGACATTAGTATCATTATGTTAGTCTTAAGGATTTCTAGTGTGCTTCAAAACAGCAACTAAATTACGCATTAATATATAAACATTCAAAGCTTACAGTTTGTCACTTCTCCCTAAATTGATAAACAATTTTTAAAGGACACCTCATACTTCAGTTTCTCATCAAATTGTTTGACCAATCAAATGCTCTCTAGTATCTGACATGTCCTGCTCAATCACTCTCACTGGCAGAGCTGTGATTAAAACAAAACGCTATTGGCTGTTTTTTTTTTTGTTTGTTTTTAAAGAGGGAGGAGCTACTCTATATCCCTGTCTTCATGTTTCAGTTCATATTGTTACACATTGAACAAAAAAAGTTCAAATATTCACACATTTCAAAATCCTTCACATGACTTTTACATGTGATTTTCTCAATACTTCTATTTTTTTTGTAACCTCAGAGTTTAAATTCTTTTATTTAATTTCAGCCAAATATTATCCTATCCTAACAAACCATCAATGGAAAGATTACATATTCAGTTTTTAAATGGTGTATAAATTTTACTTTCCAAAAAAATGACATTTATGACAGGTTTTATGGCTCAGGGTCATGCATTACAAAGGTGTTTTTATAGGTGGGGTTTAGGGTCTTTATTTCCATCACTCAATAATTGAGAAAACACTGCTAACAGGCAGAAAAAAATGTTTTACAATAGACCTCCAGAAGTAAAGATTTATGGCTCATCTTGAGAAAACGCCCCTTAAAAGTATGCACCATAATTGAAATCTACAGATAAATTGAAATAGTGCGACACAAGTAACACTGAAATGTGTATCTTGAATAATTTCTTTACGTTAGACTGAAAAAGCAGTGTATGAAAATCCAAAAATTGACAGTTGCATGAAAAAACTGTTTTTTGCCTCCAGTGTCTTGCCTTAAGTGAACGAGTGAATCCTGTGAAGTTTTCCATTAGTCGTGCTTCACACGCTTGCCTCAAGATTTCCTCAAAACTGTCAGAGAAGGAGAGCGAGTTTAAATGGAACTGATATGCATTTCTGCTTCTGGGAAATGACTGCCTGGGTGATTTTAATCTGGATGGAGAACGGGTCCTGTTGTGGCCATTACGGAGCGCGTTTTCCATGAAAGAGAGAGCGAGACGGGAGGGAGGGGGTGATGAGCACACGTGTGCATGAATGGTCAGCTCTGTGCATGAGAGAGCATTTCAGTCACGGCTGCGAGTCTGTGAGGGAATCCAGCCATCTGCTCGCAGAGACTCGCCACCAAACCAGGGCTCAATGTCCTGCGAGGACCAGTCGTTTAGTCCCTGATAGCCCAAGCTGTTCTTGGAATCCTGCACAGTTTCTGCTCCCGTGCACAAAGATAGATCCATAGAGATTATTTACTGAGGCTTGTATGGTAGAGGTGGCTTTGAAGAACAAAGCTCACACCTTAACCTCTCTCAACACATTTTTTTTAACGATGAACTAGATCACTGGATGTCTCACCGGACATAAATCTCAGCATCCATGTTCTGATGTCAAGTGGAACTACTTCTAGAAGAGCTGAAGATCAACTCCCTGTCAATCCAACATAATAAACACGACCCTACTGTATATGGAACAATATTATCCTAAACTATTTGAAATAAAATGCTTGTTGAATGGTGGAATAGGTGCGTCCCAAATCGCACACTTACTGTATGCACTATTCTACGCCATTTTGTAGTATAAATAGTGCAAGTAATGCATTCACACTCAAAACTCTAAAAAAAAATAATGAGTGCACTTAAAATACCCGGATGATGCACTTATTCAACTGTTAAAAAGAAGTGTGTTATATTGGACACTTCCCTCACGTGCGGAAGGGGCAGAACTTTCAAGCACAGATATTGGATTACTTTATTTATTTTGGATTGTGAAAGCAAAATTCGCCTACGAGAGTGATCATACCACCTTCTGATGGGTAGTGCGGTTATACTATTTGGTAGTTTGGGCATTCATTTAGCTAATTTGGCAACAGTCAAATGTCATCTGGGAAACGGTTTGACTTTCCGCTTAGTAAAAAACGTTAGTGTTCCATTTGGAAGACATTACATACATATATTATGCTGTTGAGTGTGTAAGTGCATAAGTACATAGTGGATAGTGTGCCATTTGGGACACAGCTATTGAATTAACAAGCACTTATATTTTAAATGACTTGAATTGGCAGGGTTTGTATATTTAGGTCCTGAAATTTAACGTAAATGTGAATATTTAAACTAAAAATATTTCACACATATTTTCATACTTAAATTCAATACTGCATATTCACCTACCAGAACTCACAATTCCAAAATATTCAGTTCTGCTTAAAAAGATGATGTAAAATATTCAGCAGGCAATTTTCAGTCGAAAAACTCCCTTCCATAAATTCAGTGGTTTAAAATCGGTTGTTGAAATTCAACATTACATCCGGGAACTGCAGGAAAACCAATATAGTGCAGATTGGCTGGATATTTAGGAAGCAAATTTTGGATGATGAATATGAAGTATTGAATGCAAGTATGAAAATGTGTGTGAAATATTTTTAGTTGAAATATTCACAGCTTAAATAAATAGCCATGTTAAATTTCAGGATCTAAAAATACAAACCCTACCAATTCAAGTCTATAAAATGCAAGCACTAGTTAACGCATTACATTTTCAGTTATCTTTTTGCTATTCGACAAACTTTTTATTTGAAATACTTCAGGCATTATTTATGTTCCAAAACCCAACAACCTAAAAATGAACACTCTCTAAAAGCCAAATGCAAGTAAAATTCAGAATTTGAGAGTAAAAGACTAGCAACTGATTATTATTTAGTTTAAAAACAAATTAGAAGGCAATATGGTTTAGCTCTATGGACCCTTTTCACAACAGTTATGTTGCGTTTAACGGTCATTGGCATCTTAAATCCTTAAAATTTTTATATTATTTAGATTTAAAAAAAAAAAAAAAAGGTATTTATATTTATATGTATTTGTGTATGTATCGTATCATCCATGCATCAAATCACAAAAAATTAATTACCACTTATGCAAGGTGTTTCTAATGCAGCGTCTATGGACAGGCTGGAGTAGTAGAGGGGCTTTGAAGAACAAAGCTCACACCTTAACCTCTCAACACTTTTTTTTAACGATGAACTGAATCACAGGAAGTCTCACCGGATTTGAATCTCTGCATCCATGTTCTGACGTCTAGCGGGAACTACTTCTAGAAGAGCTGAAGAACAACTCCCTGTTAATCCAACATAATAAACACGACCCTATATGGAACAAAATAATGGCTAAAATATTTGAAATAAAAAGCTTGTTGAATAGAACTAACTTAAAAAAATGATGCATTGAATGACCAAGATATTTAACGTAAATGTGAATATTTAAACTAAAAATATTTCACACATACACCCACGGTCCCTTTATTAGGTACACCTGCCCAACTGCTTGTTAACGCAAATTTCTATTCAGCCAATCACATGGCAGCAAGTCAATGTACTTAGACATGTAGTCATGGGCTGCGTCCAAAACTGCATACTTCCATACTATACAGTACGCTAAAATCAGTATGCGAGCCGAGTAGTATATCCAAATTCATAGAATTCGAAAATCAGTATGCGAGAAGTACCCGGATGGCTTACTACTTCCGGCGATATTCTGGAGTGCGCATTCCATGCATGCTGCGCTATCCCATGATGCCCCACAAGCAAATTCATGAATGGGAGTAAAGCGACGCAACTGACGCAAGTAGGTCACGTGACCATGACAAAATGACAGATGTAGTAAGTCCGAATTCCATTCGTACTTTTCACATTCATACTGTATAGAGCGTCCTTTTCTAACGGCCGAGTAGTACGTTTAAGTACTACTGAGTAGTAGGCGGTTTCGCAGCCATAGTCAAGATGATCTGCTGCAGTTCAAACCGAGCATCTGAATCATGCTTATGCAAGTTGTTTTTAATGCTAGTCTATGGACAGGACAATAAAATTGACGTTTTTCTCTATTCTGGCTGCCGTTATCAGTCTCACACAATTTATTTTTTCTTTTTCAGAAAGTCTTGATAACACTATTGTGAACTTTTTCTTTTATTATTTCAGCAAATTGGATTGTAAAAAAAAATATTTGTTGTACTCTCCTATTCACTGAACTCTGAGTTTACCCAACTATGATGATTTCTGCTGCTGAGAAACCCAGAAATGTGAAAAGGGTCTATTGTCAAATCGACACACTGTAATTATAAAAATGTGCATTATTCAGAGTGAAGCAGATTTGTGATCTTTTTGATTTAGAACATTCAACTGATGCAAAAATTTAAAACTACAGAGACCATGTTTTAATAAAATAATTAAATGGGGAGGTCTATAGTGTATTATTTATAAGATGCAAAGTAATGTGTGCTCATGCTTCGTTTGTAAAGAAATTACATTATTTTGTCATATATCTTAATTTTATGATATACAGCTACTCAGCCAACATAAAAACAACGTTCATATTTCCCAGTTCCTCGGAAAGTCCACACTCAAGAGACTCTGATTAGTCAGCTAACACAACATGCTGTGATGTTAGGTTTGACGGATAAATATGAATTTGTAGCTAAATTGTTAGCCCTGCAAAACAGCATTTCCCGTCGTGTACATCCTTGTTTATGTCCTCACTACAACATACCGTTAACGCTAGAAACTATGCATGTAATAGATCAATTTGAACAAATAAAATCACTTACAGATTGTGGCTTACAATCCACAGCTTCATCTATTATGGTTGGAGCTGCTCCTTCTTTGTGGAGTTTTCCAGTATCCAGCACTGCACTGGAAGAGATTCTGGAAGCTGTCCTTAGTCAAATGCTAGCTATATATTTTTTATGATTACATGGAACATAAATAAAACTAAACTGTAAGCACTTCTCTCTTTGTGTCGTGTCCTTTGGAAGCTCAAATACAGAAACAGAACAAGCTCTGTGGAAATAGCAGCGTTTGGACAACATTTTAGCTTTCTCTGCTATAATTTTACAGCGCATCTGGCCACACCCCTTTGCTGCTTGGGTTAACTCTGTAAAAGCCAATGTCTCCCTTTGCATTGCACTTTGAGCATATTACATTCAGAGATGTTGTTTATGTACACACAGCTACATTAGACATCAGCTAAAGTTCAAAATATGATATCATAGTGGACCACTCTTTAAGATTAAATACTTTAGTTCATTACTATTATATTGATTTTTTTATTGTGATTATTATTATTACTAATAGTAGCACTACTAATAATAAATAACTGTCATTGTCCCAGCTTGTTTATGACCATTAAAAATATTTATGGAAAGAACATTTTCCCAAATTGCCTCCCACTGGCAGATTGGTAGATTTGATGATAGATGTTCAAGTTTTTGGTTTAAGAGTAATTTTAAAAAATACAGTACATGACTTTGCAATTATAATCTGAAAACTAGGGTTCCATGAGACAAACTTTGAGTGATGGCCTTATTTTAAAGTTTAAAGGGCCATTTGATGTTTTTAGTGGACCATTAATTTTTATTTTATGGACCAAGATAAAAGAACACTTCATTTCTCAGAACGTTTCCACCTGTTGTGTTATTGGAAGTCAGTCAATTTCACTTCCTATAATTCCAAATCAAGCTGCAGTTTAGTTTGTTGCTGGTTTCCAACAAAGCGATCATTAGGCTGATTCTTACTGCAAGCACATCTGAAGCGTGTCTGACCTCTGACACAGACCAATGCCTGTCTGACAGCTCCCAGCATGCTCCTCTGCCGTCTGTCCCCAATCATCAAATCAAACGTGATTGTGTGCACAAGTCTGCGTGCTAGTTAAATATGCCAAAATGACACAACTAGTCAATTAGTTTTGAGACAGTCCCTTTGCAATCATCTCCAAAAAAATATGCACTTTGTCTCACGCTGGTATTGTTTCCATTGAATTTTTGTTTCAAGCTCTAAGAGCCAATTAGCTTCATAAGATTCTTTTGTTCAATCAAAACCGAAATAGTAATGACTGTGAATAAAGGCTGAAGATGAATGTGTGCTGTCCTTTTCTGTTTTCAGAGAGTGCAGAAACCTATCAGAGGCAGATTCTGTCCATATTCAGCATAGCCATGGGGATCAGCCTGCTGGGAGTCGCTTGCATGGCACTTTACTGCAAGAACAAGTGAGTTTTAACCATCTTCAGAAGCTGGTGTTTTAAACTAAGTTTGAATGTGTTTGATTTCTGAAGAGGTGTGGGTCACTGACCTTTATTCCTGTCTGTTCATTTATTTAGAAATGGTAAAACATGCCTCTTTTATGATCAAAATAAATTTTATTAAATTAAATTCTTTTGTAGAGCATACAACATATGCCAAAATAGTTGGCAGTTCATTCTTCTGTAGTGATTCCTGATAATTGATGGACTAAGCCAAAGGAAAATGAAGGAATGAAATTCTTTGGTAAAAAATTTTTTTTAAAGTTTCACATCATTTTTATTAATTTCACATATATTAGTATTTAATCAGTTCTTTGTAAAAAAAAAAAAAAAAAACATTTATTTTAATAAATTACTTTAATGCTTAATAATTTCTAAGAAAAAAAAAGAAAAAAAAACTGTATGCAAATATCAAGTCAAGGTCTTTAAAGTCACAAAGAAAGAAAAAGGAACCATTTGACCTTTTTATAAAAAGGCAAGGTTAGCTCAGAATGTAAAATTCAACAATGAAACTGCAAAAATGTTATGGTAATTTTTAATGAATAATTTATGCCCTTACAGTAAACTATACAAGCTTAACATGTGCAATTACATGTTAAACTCAAATGTGATGTGAAATACGTGAAACTTTTAGGTTTCCACATGTCCATATTTATCATGTGTGATCACCTGGGTTTCACATGAAAACCACACATTTCGCATTTGATTTTAACATGTACAGTAATTGCACGTGAAGTATACAGATTTTCTGTAAGAGCATAAATCATTCATTAAAAAAAATATTTCTGATGTTTTACATATTTTGCATTTATATAATGTTAGGGTAACACTTTATTTTGATGGTCCATTTGAGTATTAGTAGACTGTCTGCATAATATCTGTTGATACTGCTCCTTCAACCGACATTTAACTGACTATAAGAAACTTTGCAACTACATCAACTTACACTAACCCCAACCCCAACCCAACAGTCTACTTATAATCTAATGAGAATAAGTTGGCATGTAGATGCAATGTAACTTAAATTCAACAAAAAGACCATCAAAATATAGTGTGACCAATGTTAGTTGTGGGTCATTAAAACAACTTTGAAAATGCTGTTTACTATAGATATATATAGAAGTACTATATACTGTTTAATAATAAGAAACCAGCATGTCATTGACCCGAATGTCATTGCACAAAATGAAATTTTGTGATTTCAAAAAAAATGTACCAACTTTTTTAGGAGACAAAGAGAGAAGCATCGAGCGCATCTGACTGAAATTCGCAACTTGAGGGACTGTACTGTCAACGCCTCTGGTCTCATGTCTAAATCCAGCCCCAGACTCGAGAGCAGCCTCCAGCTTCAAAAGGTGACGTTTGTTTACATCTCAGACAGCAAATCTGCATGATGTCCACATTTACGCTGACAGTGCACATGATGATCACTTGTCCTCCCAAAAAAAGCCTACATCTCCACACTCATACGTCTACCACATATACAGAAGCACAGTCTGATTTCAAGCCACCCACATGTGCTGTTATGGAGATTCAAATAAAGTCCCCTGCGCATAACAGTCACCAGTAATGAATACAATTGGCCAGCAGGCAACTGGAGGAATGATGCCCTCCACGGCTTTACTGCTTCCCCACCTGCCCCGCAGATCCCTCAAGCTGACAGAAATAACACTGCATGCAGCTCGGGGAGTAAACACTGCATCTATCTGATGCAACAACAGTCAAAGGCAGCCAGCACCTAGCTGATGAAGGACTGGATGAATCGAGCCGCATTATCCAAACGGGAAGATCAGTCTCTCTCTCTGCTGCCACACGGCGGCTCATTTACACCCCATACGCAAATGTTGGCGGCTCTTGTTCCCATGTGTACCATTGAGTCCGATGAGATTGAGGAATCGGGCGTGAATTATTCCCGATGGTTTACGTTTGCATTTCCTTGCAGATGCTTGCTCAAGTCATTTATGCGAAATTGCATATAGTGATGTGACACAGGGTGTAGCATATCAAGATCAGCGTCACTCTTGCTAATGCAAGCATGCGGAGCAAACCTTTAATTGGGCTGCTTATATAATCGTCACCTAAATCTGCTGAGCTGGCACTGTAAAATTCATTTAAGAAGAGGCCGAGAAGGAGAGCTCAGATCTTTTGTTCAGACTTCACTCCATTTCCACATGTTTCACCCCCTCCTCTGAAAAGTTCCATGTACATAGATGTATTTAGA
>NC_079446.1:30955312-30960312 GCF_903798145.1 Danio aesculapii | reverse complement strand
TTGTTATTAAATTATTGGTTGATACAGTGCATCCCGAAAGTATTCATAGCGTTTCAGTTTTTTCACTTTTTTTTGTTACAGGCTTATTCCAAAATGGATTAAATTCATTTATTTCCTCAAAGTTCTACCCACAATACCCCACAATGACAATGTGAAAAAAAGATTTTTTGAAATTGTTGCAAATTTATTAAAAATACAAAACCTGAATATGACATGTACATAAGTATTCACAGCCTTTGCTCAACACTTTTTTTGATGCACCTTCGGCAGCGATTACAGCCTGAAGTCAATTAGAATACAATGCCACAAGCTTGGCACACCTGTCTTTGGGAAATTTTGCCAGTTCCTCTTTGCAGTACCTCTCAAGCTCTATCAGGTTGGATAGGAAGGGACAGTGTACAGCCATTTTCAGATCTTCAATAAGATTTAGGTCTGGGCCACTCAAGGACATTCAGTTGTTGTGAAGCCACTCCATTGATAATTTGGCAGTGTGCTTTGGGTCATTGTCCTGCTAGAATATAAACCGTCGCCCCAGTCTAAGGTCAAAAGCACTCTGAAACAGGTTTTCATTCAGGATGTCTCTGTACATTTCTGCATTCATCTTTCCCTCTCTTCTGACTAGTCTTCTGTCTGAAAAACATCCCCACAGCATGATGCTGCCACCACCATGCTTCACTGTAGGGATGGTATTAGCCTGGTGATGAGTGGTGCCTGGTTTTCTCCAAATGTAACGCCTGGCATTCACTCCAAAGGGTTCAATTTTAGTCTCATCAGACCAGAGAATTTTGTTTCTTATGGTCTGAGAGTCCTTTAGATGCCTTCTGGAAAATTCCAGATGGGGAGTGGCTTCCGTCTGGCCACTCTACCATACAGGCCTGATTGGTGGATTGCTGCACAGATTATTGTCCTTCTGTAAGGTTCACCTCTCTCCACAGAAGAACACTGGAGCTCAGACAAACTGACCATCGGGTTATTGATCACCTCCCTGACTAAGGCCCTTCTCCCCCGATCACTCAGCTTAGATGGCCGGCCAGCTCTAGGAAGAGTCCTGGTGGATCTTCCACTTGCAGATGATGGAGGCCACTGTGCTCATTGGAACTTTCAGAGCAGCAGAATTTTTTTTGTAACCCCAGCCTTGTGCCTCGAGACAATCCTGTCTTGGAGGTCTACAGATAATTCCTTTGTCTTCATGCTTGGTTTGTGCTTTGACATGCACTATCAACCCTCGGACCTTATATAGACAGGTGTATACCTTTTCAAATTATGTCCAATCAACTGAATTTACCCCAGGTGAACTCCAATTAATCTGCTGAAACATCTCAAGAATGATCAGTGGAAACAGAATGTACCTGAGCTCAATTTAGATCTTCACAGCAAAGGCTATGAATAACTTATGTACATAAGTTATGTACATTATGTACATTTCAGGTTTTTTATTTTTAATAAATTTGTAACAATTTCAAAAAAAAAACAATTTCACGTTGCCATTATGGTTTATTGTGTGTACAATATTGAGGAAATAAATGAATTTAATTCATTTTGGAATAAGGCCTTAACATAAAAAAACGTGGAAAAAGAAGCGCTATGAATATTTCTGGATGCACTGTATAACTCAATAATCAGTGGATATTGGTGGGGACACATCACCTTCATCCATGCTAATTCTACGCCCTTGTAGTGATGTGACACAGGGTGTAGCATATCAAGCTCAGTGTCCTTCTTGCTAATTCAAGCATGTAGAGCAAACCTTTAATTGGACTGCTTATATAATCGTCACCTAAATCTGCTGAGCTGGTACTATGACATTAATTTAAGAAGTGGCTGAGAAATCTGATCTTTTGTTCAGACTTTACTTCATTTCTGCATGTTTCACCCCCTCCTCAGGAAAGGTTTTTTTTTTACTTCATACAATTACAGCAGCAAGCGTGGCTGTTCTGCTTTTCTTCCTCAGTTTTCTCACCCTGCTGAGGCAATGAAAGGTGGTCAGAAATCATCCAATTTTCTTGTTGGAGAGAAGAACAATGCTAACAGGTCCCTGAGGAAGCAGCACTGTTAGAAGGACATGCTTTTTCAGCTGTAAGGCCCCAAACTAGTTTAAAGTCAAACTCAATCGTTTTAATGATGTTCCACAGGACAGGCAGAGGGAGGGAGATTTGGCTAACTGGAATAACTGCATTATCGGCTGTCTTTTCTGACATCGGGGGGCATGGGATACTTATTGCAGACTTCCTCTGAGTGCTAGCTTGTAGTAAGATAATGGCTTTAATTTTAAGTGGGGATTGAAAAAAAAATACTTTAGGAATTCATTAATGCAATCTTGTCTGGGACTAATTCCTGACTGGGGAAGTCGAAAGGGAGAATAATCAGAGTGTGTCTTGCTTAATCTGCAGTTTAAATGTAAAGTCTAATTAAAACGGATTTCCTTCTCTGAGGGGCCTGTGTATCACGGATCTCTTTATGGCCTCTGTTCAGAGTTCATGATCCTCTTCGGCCTGAGCCTGTGTGTTCTTACTTGTATCTATATGAACAAGCCAGGCACACTAGACAGATTATTGATGTCATTTACGGGTGGTCATGTTCACACTACTATGAAATTGCTGGAGGTTTCACGAAATACAGAGTAAGCGGCTCTGATTGCAGAGAGTTTTTATTTAGTCAGAGTGTGTTATAACGAGTGGCAATCCGGTGCTAGAATTAGATTTTAATGTTTTGCTGAGTGGTTGTTGCAGATGTCATCACTGGCAGAAAGTGACAACGGCAGTGTTCGCTCTTGGCTCCCAGATGTACGCAGATCGCTATCCACTCTGGTTAAGTCATGAAAAAAATGCTAAAAATTGTGTTCCCAGTGCTCTTGTATGCTACTGTTGAAAATTATATTCAGCAAGGATGCTTAAAATTGATCAAAAGTGACAGTAGAGGCATTTATAGTGCTACTAAAGGATTTATGTTTGAAGTGTGTTGAACTACCTGTCAAGGAAAATGTAAAACTTTTTATCAGTTTTCTAAAGAATGTACAAGGTAGTTGTTGTTTTTTTAAACGTTAATAGCAGGAAACATTTCCACCAAACACAATGGGCTCTATTTTAACGATCTAGGCGAAAAGTCTAAAGCGCAGGGTGCAAAAGCATCAAGGATGTATCAGAATCCACTTTTAAGGATTGGATGGAAATTTGGATGATATTTTAAGGATGGAAAAATATCCACCGCGCTGCGATGCATGATCTAACAAGGTCAGGGGTGGACTGGCCATAGGGTGCCTGACAGTTTATCTGGCCTGCCACCGTGATTCTGCCCCATCCCATCCATTTTCAAGGTATACCGCAGTTAAAAGTCAAGGTTTTAAAACTGCCAAAATTTTTTGTTATGTTGTTCCTATGGTACATGTCAGTTTTTTTTTAGTTTTTCGGGACAACAGTATCTCCAGCCGAAAAGATATCAAAATGTGCCGTTTTAATGGGGAAATGAAACACTCAGTCAAGTTTACCTTATTTTGTACATTGGATTCCACTTTAATGAAAATATATTAAACAAACTCGATTAATGTAACCATTTAGAAGAAAACGGCATGTTTTACTATAGATTTTAGAACTAGGGCGACACCATCTTGGAATGTCGCTGTGTCTGATGTCACGGGGTTGGTTCCGTTCTCTCAGCTAAATAGATACAATGGAAGTAAAGGAGATTGTGAAGCCTAATTTAACCCAATGCATGAAGTTGTGGGTGTGGAGCTGGTGCAAATACAAGCATCAGATGTGTGTCTATTATAAAAAAATATATATTTATTCTATTTTACTTTTTTCCCTTTTAATTACTGATCATTTTATGCGCTTTGATTCACTCTCTATTACGCTGCCTGACTGCCTGTCTGGGATTGTAACGGACTGAACACAGAGACTGGACAGCCTAATTTAACCTAATGCATAAAGTTGTGGACGAGCATCACAGAGCTGGTGCAAATACAACAAATACAAGCATTTAAGGGTCTTAGGTTGTGTATTTTTCTTTTAGTAATAGCTTTCGTTTGATGCACTTTGGTCCTCTCTCTCACGCTGCTCCATCGCTGCCTTACGAGAGGTTTACATTCAGACTAATGCAACAATTAAGATGATACATGACTGTGTGGATTATGTCAAGACATATTCCTTTTTCAAGTCGATCAACTTGATCTCTCAACATGCATGAAGGATAAAAACCTGCCATGTGAAAAAACGCACCGATCTTAGTTTGGTTCGAACGGTATGCGGAAAATTCGGAACAGATTTGAGCTGCGGATACATTGAATTATTCAAACTCCTGCGACTAGACCATATGCGACCGGCCGACCGGATGTGATACATTCCAGTCTTGTCCAAGCAGGTTCATGCACGCAAGATGGGAAAGAATTTTTTTTTTTTTGTCAGAAAAAGTATATATATATATAAAAAAAAAAAAACATTTCTATTCATAAATGAGTAATAAAATATATTTTTTAATGTTGTCTCCACGTTCGCTCCTTTTCGTGGTCTAGTTTCTAGTATTCATTCATTCATTCATTCAACCATGGTGAACTCACAGAGAATAAAGGCTCTTGCTTTTGAACTCCTTTATTTCGGACACCGCGAGAATCAGCTTTTCTCCCATGGTGCATGACAAAACTGAAAATTCTGTGCGACTGCCACAAGGGGGCATATTCCGACAGTCGTGTCCGAATGTTGTGTGCAGTGGAAAGGTGGCTTATGAATTCGGACATGCTACTTATACTGGCTCGCATACTGTTTTTAGCGTACTTTACAGTATGAAAGTATGTGATTTTGGACACAGCCATTGTGTTCAAGCAAAAAAAAAGTTCTTGTATTTTACCCAGTCATTTAAAAAGGATATATTTTAAAGCAATAATCACAATACCGTGAACCCAAGATGTTTTTATCCAAGGTTATCATACCATCAAAATCTTATACCGGCCCATGCCTACTGTAGATGGGTGTACAGTTGAAGTCAGAATTATTAGCCCCCCTGTATAT